>NC_072024.1:24060855-24208355 GCF_027791375.1 Indicator indicator | reverse complement strand
CTGTTCTCTTGCACCTCTGTCCTGGGGAGGCCAAGTGCAATTACTGGGCTGATTTTTTTACTGAGCCTAATTCAGCCCTAATTCTTTCCTGCCAAATAGCTGTTTCTTGGTGCTAGAGGTGGTACCCAGATATTTACCACACTGCTCTCTCTAGCAATGAGCAATTCAAAGGTCAGGCACAGCCATTGTTCCCATGAGCTCCTCGCCTGCTACGTCCTCTGCTTTGTGCTAGCCAGAAGTCACTCAGCTCAAGGAAACACAGGTTTAACAAAAAACTAAGCCCCTCATGCTCAGAGTGCTCTGCAGCCCATCTGCTAGAACACCAGCTAGAGGAATATCAGCTGGAGGAACATCAGCTAGAGGAACATCAGCTAGAGGAACATCAACTAGAGGAACATCAGCTTGAGGAACATAGAATCATAGAATCAGTCAGGGTTGGAAGGGACCACAAGGATCAGCCAGTTCCAACCCCCCTGCCATGGGCAGGGACACCTCACACTACAGCAGGCTGGCCAGAGCCTCATCCAGCCTGGCTGCAAACACCTCCAGGGATGGGGCCTCAGCCACCTCCCTGCACAACCCATTCCAGGCTCTCACCACTCTCATGGGGAAGAACTTCTTCCTCATGTCCAGTCTGAATCTCCCCACTTCCAGCTTTATTCCATTCCCCCCAATCCTGTCACTACCTGATATCCTAAAAAGTCCCTCCCCAGCTTTCTTGTAGCCCCTTCAGATACTGGAAGGCCACGAGAAGGTCTCCTCGGAGCCTTCTCTTCTCATCAGCTAGAACATCAGCTAAAGGAACATCAGCTAGAGGAGAATCACCTAGAGGAACATCAGCTAGAAGAACATTAGCTAGAGGAACATCAGCTAGAGGAACATCAGTTAGAGGATCAGCTGGAGGAACATCAGCTAGAGGAACATCAGCTAGAGGAACATCAGCTAGAGGAACATCAGCTGGAGGAACATCACCTAGAGGAACATCAGCTAGAGGAACATCAGCTAGAGGAACATCAGTTGGATGCTTTCTGTGCCTGTTGCAACTGTACCTGCAGAAATAATCTGGTCAGTAAAGAACACGTTGGACAAAGAACACTTTGCAGCCAACTTTTAAAGGTCAGTGGCTAAAAAAGCATCAGCTTGGCCCTCCTGGACAATCTCTGGCCAGCAAGTCTTTGTGCCATCAGCTTCCAGTTATGAGCTGAATCCCTGGTAGGCAAAGGCAGGGAGACATCAGGAGGCTCTGCTTGGCCAAAGCTGTGCTCCACCTGAGCTGTCTGCTGCAGCTGCTGGCTCCCTGGCTCCTTGGGCTGTGTGGTTTCTCATGCACTGCTGTTACAGCCACTGCACCTCTCTCCCAGAGCTGGGAAGTGTAATTAGCAGCTAATTTCATGTGCAATTACTTGGAACTCCTAAGAGCAAGTAATTAGCTTCAAACTGTGGCACCAGTTCAGTAGTGGTGGGGAAACCAATGGAGGCAAACCCCAAGCCATGTCAACCAAAACAGTGACAGACCTCAGAGGCAGTGCCCCAGCTCTGGGAGGACTCTGCAGTTTAGGTCCAAAGCTGGGCCTAGCTTTGGGGTAGCTTCAGTGCTGCAGGAGAGAAAACCACCTTGGGTACCACCATCAGTACAGCAGAAATGACCAAAAAATATCCCCAAAAGGCAGCAAAGTGAAAGCAAATTTAAAGTTGTTTTTAGGGTCTTTGTATTTGCTCTCCCACAGTTGGTTTCTATAATTTCTTTGTGTGTCACAGAATCCTAGAATCAGTCAGGGTTGGAAGGGACCACAAGGCTCAGCCAGTTCCAACCCCCCTGCCATGGGCAGGGACCCCTGAATGCTGATGGCCTTGCAGTTTGAAGTGAGTTTTAGACTGGAAAAATACCACTGTGGAAAGGTGCAGTGGAAGTTATTTGCAGTGAAAAAATCTTTGTTTTAGGGAAAACTTTGCCACTTTACTCTGCTCCAGAGAGCTGGAATACTGCATCTAGCTCTGGAGCCCTCAACACAGGAAGGACATGGAGCTGATGGAGAGGGTCCAGAGGAGGCCACAAGAATGATCAGGGTGTTGGAGCAGCTCTGCTACGAGGACAGACTGAGGGAGCTGGGGGTGTTCAGCCTGCAGAAGAGAAGGCTCCAGGGAGACCTCAGAGCAGCCTGCCAGGACCTGAAGGGGCTACAAGAAGGCTGCAGAGAGACTGTTTGCAAAGGGCTGCAGGGACAGGACCAGGGGCAATGGCTTCAAACTAGAGCAGAGCAGATTGAGATTGGATGTGAGGAACAAGTTCTGCACCATGAGGGTGGTGGAACACTGGAAGAGGTTGCCCAGGGAGGTGGTTGAGACCCCATGCCTGGAGATCTTCAAGGTGAGGTTGGACAGGGCTCTGGGCAATCTGAACCACTTGCGGATGTCCCTGGTGACTGCAAGGGGGTTGGACTGGATGAGCTTTGGACCATTCTAAGCCTGGACCATTCTGTGATTCTAAAATTAGAACTGTTGGAGAGAGTCCAGAGGAAGCCACAAAGGTGATCCAAGGGCTGGAGCAGCTCTGCTGTGAGCACAGGCTGAGGGAGCTGGGGGTGTGCAGCCTGGAGAGGAGAAGACTCCAGGGGGACCTCAGAGCTGCCTGCCAGGACCTGAAGGGATCCTGCAGGAAGGCTGCAGAGAGACTTTTGCTGAGGGTGTCTGGAGACAGGGCAAGGGGGAATGGTTTGAAGCTGAGGCAGAGCAGGGTTAGAGTGGATCTGAGGAAGTTCTCCAGTATGAGGGTGGTGAGACTGTGGAACAGGCTGCCCAGGGAGGCTGTGGCTGCCTCCAGCTTGGGAATGTTGAAATCCTGGCTGGATGAGGCCTTGAGCAGCTGAGTCTAGCTGAGAGGTGTTCCTGCTGTGCCATGGGGGTTGTAGTAAATGACCTCTGAATTCTCTTCCAACCTGAGCCATTCTGTGATTCTGTGAAAAAACATAAACCAAAACTTGGGTCAGCCTGCACACTGAGTTAGTGTTTCTGACTTATTTATAACACTTAATGGGTGGTCTTCTCTAAATGGTAAGGCTTCTGTCTTTGCAGAGTGTAACAGGTTTGTAGAGTTAAAGAATGGTTGGCCTCAGTGATCTTTTCCAGCCAAATTGTTTCCATGATTCCATTCTATGACTCCAACAACACTTCTTGTTAACTTCCTGCACTACCATACAGCAATGTGCTTATAGCTTTGCAGAGAACTCACAGGCACTGGGAGTGTCAAAGCATAATCCCTAATTATTGGTTATTCATTCTTACAAATAATTAGTTAAATGTTGCATTGGCTACTGATTTGCTGGAAGGTGTGCAGAGAAGGGCCGTGAGGGCTGGAGCTGCTCTGCTCTGAGGACAGACTGAGAGAGTTGGGGTTGTGCAGTCTGGAGAGGAGAAGGCTCCCAGGAGACCTTCTTGTGGCCTTGCAGGATCTGAAGGAGGCTCCAAGAAAGCTGGGGAGGGACTTTTGAGGGTGTCAGGGAGTGATAGGACTGGGTGGGAATGGAGCAAAACTAGAAGTGGGGAGATTCAGATTGGATGTCAGGAAAAAGTTGTTCCCCATGAGGGTGGTGAGAGACTGGCAGAGGTTGCCCAGGGAGGTGGTGGAAGCCTCATGCCTGGAGGTTTTTGCAGCCAGGCTGGATGTGGCTGTGAGCAACCTGCTGGAGTGTGAGGTGTCCCTGCCCATGGCAGGGGGGTTGGAACTGGATGATTCTTGAGGCCCCATCCAACCACAACAATTCTATGATTCTATGATGTCTACAAACTCAGCCAAACTTCTGGTCAGTCTGAAATAATCTTCATCACTGACAATTATTTGGGTTAGCTTCAGGAGTTGTTAATACCTGCTTTGGTTGAAAGTCAATGTTCTGAGCATGCCAGTTCCTCTCAATGATTAAACAGCATCAGAATGCTGAAATGGTGGTAGATGTTTTAATTCAGAAGGCATCTTTTTATATCAGCATTTGCCAGCAGAGATCTGAAAGTTAAACCTGGATACTCTTAAAAAAAAAAAAAAAAAAAAAAAAAAAAAAAAAAAAAAAAGAGAGAAATAGTTTTTTTCAAGTGCCTAAAAGAAGAGATTGGTTGTGTGGTCAACATGAAAATGCACTGGAGGTTTTCTGCTTCCCAAGTGGAAATCAGGATTCATATTATTGTTGTCAGTAAATGAAGAACCTGCTGTGTTTCACTGCAGAGTTAATTTTCATAAAGCTCAGAGTTACTGAAAGAACAGAAGAAGGACCATGGAAGATGAGACCAGTGGGGTGAGATTTAACAAGGCCAAGGGCAGGGTCCTACACCTTAGCCACAATCACCCCATGCAGCACTGCAGACTGGGGGTGAGTGGCTGGAGAGCAGCCTGGCAGAGAGGGACCTGGCAGTGCTGGGTGACAGCAGCTGAACATGAGCCAGCAGTGTGCCCTGGGGGCATGGAAGGCCAATGTCATCATGGCTGGTACAGGAACAGTGTGGCCAGCAGCACAGGGATGTGATTCTGCCCTGTACTTGGCACTGGTGAGACCTCACCTGGAGCTGGGTGTGCAGCTCTGGGCCCTCACTGCAAGAAAGATCTGGAGGTGCTGGAGCAGGTGCAGAGGAGAGCAACAAGGCTGGGGAAGGGACTGGAGGGAAAGGCTGATGAGGAGAAGCTGAGGGAGCTGGGGGTGTTCAGCCTGGAGAAGAGGAGGCTCAGGGGGGACCTTGTCACTCTCTACAACTCCCTGAAGGGAAGGTGCAGTAAGGTGGGGGTCAGGCTCTGCTCCCAGGCAACTTGTGACAGGACAAGAGGTCAGAGCCTGAAGCTGTGCCAGGGGAGGCTTAGCTTGGATGTTAGGAAGCAATTCCTCATGGGAAGGGCAATCAGAGGCTGGAATGGACTGCCCAGGGAGCTGGGGGACTCACCATCCCTGGAGGTGTTTAAAGCAAGATTAGATGTGGCACCAGGTCTGGTGGATGTGGTGGTGTTGGGTCATAGGCTGGGCTGGATGAGCTCAGAGGTCTGCTCCAGCCTCAGTAATTCTGTGATTCAGTGAAGATGGAATATGCCTAAGAGTAAATTCACATGGAGAAGAAGTATGTAAGCAGTCCTGGTCTTGTGGTCTCTCTGCAGTGAGAAAACTGGAGGGTCTCTATTGCAGTCCTAGAAGGTCCTGATTCTGCAGAAGTCAAGAGTTCATCCTCAGCATCCTCGTGTTCCTTGAGTGCAGGGGGATTGCTGCCTGTCTCAGGATAAGCATTTCCTTATAACCATAGAAAGTTACTGCTCAATGATCAGGGGAAAACTCACCACAGCTTCAAGTGTAGTGGATGGTAGAGGCAGGAAGAAGTCACTTCTCTGTGGCTGTGATCATGGCTGTGGAAGAAACACTGCTTACAGAACAGACTTGGGAAGAGAGAGAGGAATCACAGAACATCAGAGGTTGGAAGGGACCTCCAGAGAACATCCAGTCCAAACCTCTGCCAGAGCAGTAGCACTTAGGGGAGTCTGCATCCAGGTGGGTTTTGAATGTGTCCAGAGAAGGAGACTCCACAACCCCCTGGGCAGCCTGTTCCAGGGCTCTGTCACCCTCACACCAAAGAACTTTCTCCTCATGTTGAGGTGAAATCTTCTCTGTTCCAGCTTGTATCCATTATTCCTTCTCTTATTCCTGTGCACCACCCAAAAGAGCCTGGCCCCCTCCCCTTGATCCCCAGCCCTCAGCTATTGATAGACATTGATCAGATCCCTCTCAGCCTTCTCTTCTCCAGACTAAACAGCCCCAGGGCTCTCAGGCTCTCTTCACAGGGGAGATGCTCAGGCCCCCTAAGGTCTGTCTGTATACATGGGAGAGGCTCTGTCAGGTCCTGAGTGAGGAAGGACCAGTCAACATCCTTCAGACTCTCAGAAGGAAAACAGTCTGTCCTCATGAGGTGAGGAACCAGGCAAGGAGAGAGCGATCAAGGGAGCAAAAGATCAAGAATTTACTGAGAAACATGTCTGGGAGGCAGTGATGATGTGAAGGGATTCTCTGGCTTTTCCAGGTGGTTAATAGGTTTAAAGCAGTGCCCTGGTAAGGCAGTTGGTGCTCAAATCCTCCTGTTCCAACTGCAGGAATGCATGGTGTTTGCATGCTAGGAGAATAGGCTGTATTCTGCATCAGGAAAAACATGGATCAATGTCAGAAGCCATTCAGATGAAGCCCTCCATGGTTCTTTGCCTGCATATTCAAAACTCCTGCTGTAGAGCAGTGTCCTACTCTGCATTGTCTGTGTCTTCAGAGGCAGATTGCTCTGCACACTTCAGCTGAGTATCTGCCCAGTAAGCACATTTGGTTTTTTTTGCTGGAAAGGGAATTGTTTGGGTTTTGTGTGTGTTCCACTCAGGCTGTGCTGCCATCCAACCAGATCTGGGCAGGCTGAGAGCTGTGTGCAGGCAAACCTCAGGGAGTTCAATAAGGACAATCTGATCAATGCCTATCAATAGCTGAGGGGTGGGGGGCAAGTGGAGGGGGCCAGGCTCTTTTGGGTGGTGCACAGGAATAAGCCAAGGAACAATGGATACAAGCTGGAACATGGAAGGTTTGACCTCAACATGAGGAGAAAGTTCTTTGGTGTGAGGGTGACAGAGCCCTGGAGCAGGCTGCCCAGGGGGGTTGTGGAGTCTCCTTCTCTGGAGACTTTCCAACCCCACCTGGATGCATTCCTGTGCAGCCTGCCCTGGGTGATGCTGCTCTGGCAGGGACTCAATGATCTCTGGAGGTCCCTTCCAACCTCTAATGTGCTGTGATTCCACTCCTCTTTCCAAGTCTGTTCTGTAAGCAGTGTTTCTGTTCTGTGAGTCTGTGATTCTGACATTCTTGTTAAAGTGCCTCATGGAGATCTAGACAGGTGAAATATTGGGGTTAAAACACAGCAAAAGCAGAGTGGTTTAATCAAGATCTTTCTTAGTCTTTCACATTGCAGTCCCAATGCATCATCTTCACTGTGAGGGTGACAGAGCCCTGGAGCAGGCTGCCCAGGGGGGTTGTGGAGTCTCCTTCTCTGGAGATGTTCAAACCCCACCTGGCTGTGTTCCTGTGTGATCTGCTCTGGGTGACCTGCTCTGGCAGGGGGGTTGGACTGGATGAGCTTTGGAGGTCCCTTCCAGCCCCTCACATTCTGTGCCTCTGTGATTCTGTGTCTCTCTGACCTGCTTTCATCTATGTCTTTGTTCAGAGAAAATACAGACAGCAAAGTGAAGCTGACAATGGAACAAAAACAACAAACCCCTTTCTGTCAACTGCATGGAGGCCTGATGGATTCAGCACTTCAATACTGCTTCCAGTCTTTTGTTTCCATGCTATTTCTGCTGGGATCTTGTTTGCTTTTCAGATGCATTGTTGAGCTTTATGTTGATATCTGTTCCAGATGTTTTCAAGTTCTGCTAATTTGTTTTCCATCTGATCCCCCCTTACAGAACCATTTCACTTGTAGTTATTGCAATTCTATCTGCCAGCTGCATTCCCTTCTGGATGCAGCATTTTTCTTCCATCAGGATAGGTTTTCCCACTGCTTCTGCTATTTATTTCTGCCTTGCCAGAGTAATGGCCAGGTGTATTTAAAGCCTGCTCCATGTGCCTGCAGGAGTCTACAGGTTGAGCTTTGGAGCTTGCAAGCAGGCTGCTGCCTTAGCCCACACAGAGATTTGGGCTGAAAATAATCAAAATTAAGTCTTAGTTTTTAGAAAGAGAACAGCAGGATTTGGTTGTAGCAATGACACTAATCTCACCCATGATACAACAAAGCATTTTATTCTTGTTGTAAATTTTGCACACAATTCATGGGATTTAAACACTTAGAGTGATAGAAGCATAGAGGATTTAAGCAGAGTCATAGAAGCATGGAACTGGTGTGGTTGGAAGAGACTGTTGAGATCATGGAGTACAACCACTCACCCAGAGCTCACAATCCCACCAGCTGCTAAGCCACTGCCACTAAACCACATCCCTCAACAACACATCCAAGTGGTTTTTAAAACCCTCCAGGAAAGATGACTCCCCACCTCCCTGGGCAGCCTCCTCCAGTGCCTGAGAACTCTTGCTGGGAAGAAATTGTTCTTAATCACCAACCTGATCCTCCCACAGCACAACTTGAGGCTGTTTCCTCTTGTCACAGAGTCACAGAATTGTCAGGGTTGGAAGGGACCTCAAGGCTCATCCAGTTCCAACCCCCCTGCCATGGGCAGGGACACCTCACACTACAGCAGGTTGCTCACAGCCACATCCAGCCTGGCTGCAAAAACCTCCAGGGATGAGGCTTCCACCACCTCCCTGGGCAACCTCTGCCAGTGTCTCACCACCCTCATGGGGAAGAACTTCTTCCTAACATCCAACCTGAATCTCCCCACTTCTAGTTTTCCTCCATTCCCCCCCCAGTCCTATCACTCCCTGACACCCTCAAAAGTCCCTCCCCAGCTTTCTTGGAGCCTCCTTCAGATCCTGCAAGGCCACAAGAAGGTCTCCTGGGAGCCTTCTCCTCTCCAGACTGCACAACCCCAACTCTCTCAGTCTGTCCTCAGAGCAGAGCAGCTCCAGCCCTCTGCTCATCCTCATGGCCCTTCTCTGGACACCTTCCAGCACCTCCAGATCCTTCCTGGAACAGAGGCTCCAGAACTGGACCCAGAGCTCCAGGTGTGGTCTCAGCAGAGTGGAGCAGAGGGGGAGAATCCCCTCCCTGGCCCTGCTGGCCACACTTCTCTTGCTGCAGCCCAGGCTCTGCTTGGCTCTCTGGGCTGCAAGTGCTCACTGCTGGCTCCTGTTGAGCTTCTCCTTCCCCAGCACCCCCAAGGTCTTTTCTGCAGAGCTGCTCTCCAGCCAGTCCCTGCCCAGCCTGTATTGGTGCTTGGGATTGCCCTGACCCATATGCAGGACCTTGCCCTTGTTCCATGTGACACCAATTGACTTCGACACTTCCAGGCTTTGCTGTGCTGTGCCCAGAGTAGTTTGTGTGGTTGCACAGCATACCTTACCCTTCTCTAGACTTTATCAAAGGGAAACAACATTACCATATCTGTCCAGATTCAAGAACCTCTACATTTGAGTGCATCTGAACACCCAAGGTTTGGGAAGGGAAGGTTTGGGAAGGGAAGATTTGGGAAGGTTAGGGAAGGGAAGGTTTGGGAAGGGAAGGTTTGGGAAGGGAAGGTTTGGGAAGGGAGGGGAAGGTTTGGGAAGCGAAGGGAAGGTTTGGGAAGGGAAGGTTTGGGAAAGGAAGGGAAGGTTTGGGAAGGGAAGGTTTGGGAAGGGAAGGTTTGGGAAAGGAAGGGAAGGTTTGGTAAAGGAAGGGAAGGTTTGGGAAGGGAAGGGAGAATATTACTAGATATTAAATAATATCAAATATTTAATAAATCCCTTTTTATTTTGTTATTTTCTTGACAGGAACAGCTTAGTCAGCAGAGGATTTGATCTGTATGGGGCTTGCTAAGTGGTAAAGATCAGGGGAACACAGGCAATGGCTCAGCATCTGCGTTCTGGGGTGCCCCAGGGGGGTGTCTCCCAGTGTAAGGTATCCCACTGAAGCCTTTGGGGTTTGTACAGTTGGTACAGAAGCAATGCTAACCACTGAATCCCAGCGTGATGGGGGCTGCAAGAGGCCTCTGGACATCATCCAGTCCAACTCCATTGCTAAAAGCAGGGCACCCACAGCAGCTTGCTCAGGAACACAATGCCCAGGGGGGGTTGGAATCTCTCCAGAGAAGGAGACTCCAAAGCCTCTCAGGGCAGCCTGCTCCAGGCCTCCAGCACCCTCCCAGCAAGGAAGATTTTGCTTATTTCTGTGGAACTTGCTGGGTTCCAGCTACTTTTTCTAATAAGTGGGAACATCTCCCTCAGCTTTCATGGAGAAACATCAAATACAGTTGCAAAGTTCTGGTGGTGGTGGCCAGCACAATACCTGCATCAGATCAGAGCTGCACTGATTCTGCACAACCTGCTCCATCTCCATCACACCCAGCTGGCTTTAAAGGGGTTTGTGAGGCAGGAGCTAAGGGCTCAGCAATGCTGCAGTCAGAAACAGTAAAACTTCTGCTTCCACCTCCCTGGTGCATGGCCTTGCCCCCTGGGTGCTCAGGGCATGCATTGGGACAGTGAGACAGCAGATGCAGCGGGGAAAGGCCAAGTTGCTAATGTGAAAATTGGTCTTAAAGACAAAATTCTGCTCGAGAAACACATTTAGCAATTAACTGGGGCAGGCAGCACTTTTCTTGGCACAGCTCAGTGTGGTTTCTGCCTGCTGTGGTCTCTGCTAAAGAAAACTCTCCTGTAATTGCAGGTTCAGCCACGCAAATAACACAAACGAAACCACCTCTTTTTTATGGGCCTGAGCTCTGTTGGGTCCTGTTATCTGGCATGCAAACTAAGCCTCAACCTCTGGACAGGCTTCTCCAGGAAATGAGCATAGTCAGGGGGTAGGGAACTTTTTTTTTTTTTCAGGGGATATTGGCTTTTTTTTAACAGAATGGGGTTAATGTGTAAGGTCCTGAGGCTGGGTTGGGCCAACCCCAGGCACAAACTCAGGCTGGGTGCAGAGAGGGTTGAGAGCAGCTCTGAAGAAAGAGCCTTGGGGGTGTTGGGTGCTGAGCAGCTCCCCAGGAGCCAGCAGTGCCCTCCTGCAGCCCAGCAGGCAGCTGTGTGCTGGGCTGCAGCCAGAGGAGTGTGGGCAGCAGGGCAGGAGAGGGGATTCTGCCCCTGGGCTCTGCTCTGCTCAGACCTCACCTCCAGTCCTGCCTCCAGCTCTGGTGTCCCCAGCACAAGAAGGACACAGAGCTGCTGGAGAGAGTCCACACCTCTCCTGTGGGCTCAAGCTGAGGGAATTGGGTCTGTTCAGCCTGCAGAAGAGAAGGCTCCATGGAGACCTTGTAGAAGCTTTATTTGAAGGAGACCTACAGGAAAGATAGAAAGGGACTTTTCATAAGGGCTTGTGGTGGTAAAAGAATGAACAATGGTTTGAGACTAGATCAGGGTGGATTTAGTTTGGACATTAGGAAGAAATTCTTGACAGTGAGGGTGGAGAGACACCGGGACAGGTTGCCCAGGGAGGCTGTGGATGTCTCCTCCCTGGGGGTGTTCAAGGCCAGGTTAGATGAAGCCTTGAGCAAGCTGAGCTGGTGGGAGGTGTCCCTGCCCATGGCAGGGGGCTGGAGTTAGATGATCCTTCAGGTCCCTTCCAACTCCAACCATTCTCTGAATCTATGATTCTCTGAATCCATGATTCTATGAAGCCATCTATGTAGCCATGATTAGGGCAAAAAAAAAATCAATTAGAAAATGCTTTTTTTGATAGGGCAAGTCCATCAAAAGCCAGCTTGCTGCTGGGAAAGGTTTCCTTAACTCCTGCTTCAGGAAGCAATTCTTGTAATTGCCTGGTACTTACCTGCCGTTAGTGATCTCCCTTTGTGGCTGTCAGCTTTGATCTTTGAGTGCAAGTAAAACCCATCACAAATGTACCCCCCCATAAAAGGGAACTTATCAAATTGGAAAGGGCTCTGCCACAAGCAGGTGATGCTTGTGCCTGCCTGCTTTTGTCTTTAGGTTCAAGCACTGAGGGGAAAGTCCAACCTTGGAGCAGCCCAAGGTTAGTTTGGATGTTTGGAAGAAGAAGTGTTTTAATCAAACCTGCTGGTGTTAAGCATTGTTTAGTGAAATCAATGCCATTACCCAGTCAAATTCCTGCTTCTGGGATCTTACCATGTTTAGAGTTAGGGTTTTTAGTAAATGCCTTCTTCATGCTTCCCGTTCCTAAACCTCAGAACCAGAGTGGCATCGAATGCAACAGGTTGGAAGGGACATTCCCAAGGTCATTTCCAACTCCACCTGAAGTGAGCAGGGACACCTCCAACTAGATAAAGTTGCTCAGGGCCACATCGAGTTTGACCTTTCATGACTTCAGAGATGGGACCTTCATCCCTGGGCAGCCTGTTCCAGGGTATCCCCACTCTCATTCTGGAGAACTTCCTCCTGATGTCCAACCTAACTCTGCCCTGCTCCAGTTCCAAACCATTGCCCCTTGTCCTATCCCCACATCCCTTCTGAACAGTCCCTCCCCAGCCTTCCTGTAGGTCCCCTGCAGATATTGAAATGCAGCTCTTAGGTCTCCCTGGAGCTTTCACTTCTCCAGGCTTCACAAGAAATAAACAAAATGAGTTGCCATTAATTTTTTTTTTTCAAGTGAAAAAATTGTGCATTAGGAAGAGAAAAACCTGATTTTATTTTAAAGTCATATTCAATTTCATTTTCAGCTAAGTAATAAATTTTTCCATCTATGTTAACAACTGTACAATATTTGCAGACCAAACCAGACACCAAGTACTGACCAGCTTTTGGAACTGGTAAAGAAAGCAGCTCAGGGATTGCAAAACATTCATAAATGGGCTGGACACAGGCACAAATTGCTTTTCAGTTGTGATCAGCCTCCCCTAATGAATTTGGACTTCCTAAAACTTCTCAAATTGAATTTGTGTGCATATTGTTTCGATGAACTTCTCAAATGCTCACAGATAATTGCACTTGGCAATGGGGCCTTTGAAAAAGGATTGCATTACCTACCAGAAAAAAACTGACCTGACTCTGCAGACTCATTGCTGAAAGAAGTAATGATCCTAAGAAGGTTCTGCTTCTTGACTCTGCAAGGTCATTGCTGAAATATTTAATGGTCCTACAGAAGGTTCTGCTTCTTGACTCTGCAAAGTCATTGCTGAAATAAAGAATGGACCTGCAGAAGGTTCTGCTTCTTGACTCTGCAAGGTCATTGCTGAAATAAAGAATGATCCTGAGAAGGTTCTGCTTCTTGACTCTGCAAAGTCATTGCTGAAATAAAGAATGATCCTGAGAAGATTCTGCTTCTTGACTCTGCAAAGTCATTGCTGAAATAAAGAATGATCCTAAGAAGGTTCTGCTTCTTGACTCTGCAAGGTCATTGCTGAAATATTGAATGGTCCTACAGAAGATTCTGTTTCTTGAGTCTGCAAAGATATTGCTGAATTAAAGAATGAGCCTAAGAAGGTTCTGCTTCTTGACTCTGCAAACTCACCACTGAAATAAAGAATGGACCCGCAGAAGGTTCTGCTTCTTGACTCTGCAAAGTCATTGCTGAAATAAAGAATGGACCTGCAGAAGGTTCTGCTTCTTGATTTTGCAAGCTCATTGCTGAAATATTCAATGGTTCTGAAGAACCTTCTGCTTTTTGGCTCTGCAAGCTGGTGGTGAAATAAAGAATGGTTCTACAGAACACTCTGGTTCTTCACTCTGCAAACTCACCACTGAAATAAAGAATGGTCCTACAGAAGGTTCTCATTGTTGACTCTGCAAGCTCATTGCTGAAGTAAGTAATGGACCTACAGAAGGTTCTGCTTCTTGATTTCTGCAAGCTCATTGCTGAAATATTTAATGGTCCTGCAGAAGATTTTTCTTCTTGACTCTGCAAGATCATGGTGAAATAAAGAATGATCCTCAGAAGTTTCAGCTTCTTGACCCTGCAAACTCACCACTAAAATAAAGGATTGCTTCTCATTCTTGAGACTTTTGACCTTTCTGCCTTCAAGCTCGTGGTGGAGGTTTTCACTTTGGATACCTCTCTGCAGTGAGCCTTAGGGAAGTTAATGGCATAGTTTTGATTTAGAGAAGATTACAAGTCACAGAGGAAGGTCTAGCATCAACCTTTCAGATTCTTTGTTCTGTAAGACTCTTAGGTGAGTTGTATGATAATGGAACTACAAAAAATAACTCATTACCAGCCTCTTCTCCTCTTAAAGACATGGTGGCTTGCTCCTAGCTGCCCTACTGCTCCCAAAATAACATCACAGAAGCACAGAAAACATCCTGTTGGAAGAGACCTCCAGGCTCACCCAGTCCAACCCTCCACCCAGCACTGCAGGCTCAGCACCAAACCATGTCCCTAAGCACAGCTCCACAGCTGCTTGAACACCAGGGATGGGGACTCCAGCACTGCCCTGGGCAGATCTTTTCAAGGTTTGAGAGCCCTTCCAGTGCAGAAATATTTCCTAGCACCCAGCCTGAACCTCCCCTGGGCAGCTTGGAACCATTTCCTCTGCTCCTGTCCCTTGCCACCAAGGAGCAGAGGCTGTCCCCTCCTCACCCCAACCTCCCTTCAGGGAGCTGCAGAGAGCAATGAGGTCTCCCTCAGCCTCCTCTTCTCCAGCCTCAACACCCCCAGCTCCCTCAGCCCCTCCTCTAGCCCAGGGGCTCCAGGCCCTTCTCCAGCCTCGTTGTCCTTATCTGGACAGGCTCCAGCCCCTCAATGTCCTTCCTGGAGTGAGGGCCCAGAGCTGAACACAACTGCCCTCAGGCATTGAAGTGTTTCAGACTATTCCACTCTGTTTCTCTCCTTTGTGTAAGTCACTATGTGAGTAAAATGAAATACCAGAAAGAGCTGGAGATGCCCTCTTTGCTGTGCCATCTCTTTGCTGTGCCATCTCTTTGCTGTGCCACCTCTTTGCTGTGCCATGTCTTTCCTGTGCCATCTCTTTCCTGTGCCATGTCTTTCCTGTGCCACCTCTTTCCTGTGCCACCTCTTTGCTGTGCCATCTCTTTGCTGTGCCACCTCTTTGCTGTGCCATCTCTTTGCTGTGCCACCTCTTTGCTGTGCCACCTCTTTGCTGTGCCACCTCTTTGCTGTGCCATCTCTTTGCTGTGCCACCTCTTTGCTGTGCCATCTCTTTGGAGAGGACCCTGTGCTGGTGGAGGCTTTGAGAAGGTCTTTCTCACTGACCACCAGCCAGGCTGCAAATCTGCCTGGGAGGCATGTTCCTCTAATAGACTGGCTTAAAATAGACTGAGATTAAGTGTGAAATAAGTTGGTATCAAATCCTTGCAGTGCATTTGCCATCCTGAAGCCTGCATCCTCATCTCTGGGGATTAACAAATTCAGTGGCTTAAGCTTAAAGACCTTTTGTAAATGCAGCTCATAAATTGCACAGAGCCTTTAGGGAACAGCCCAGGCTGCACTTTGGGATACACAACCAGCTGAGGATGGACACCATGTGGCTTTCCCATTCCATGTGGATTTCAGGAATGCTCTCAGGCACATGTCTGAGGCTGGGGCTCCAGCAGACCACAGCCATGTGCTGGCCTGGGGGCCATGCAAACTTCTCATTCTTCTGATTTTTCAGTTTGATGTCTTTGCCACCAAAGGTGAGATCTTTCTTCTTCAGCAGGACTCTGGAGCCTGCATCTCCTGCTGTGGACCACCTGCTGCCACCAGCTCCCTGTGGCTTTCCTCCACAGAGCTGCAGCACCAAGTGCTGTGCCACCACCAAGCCCACTCAGGATTCAGGGAATGGCTTTTCCTGTTCAGCTGGGAGAGCTGCACGTTGGGCTTTCCCCTCCTCTCCTTTCTAATGTAACTACATTCAAATGAATGCTCTCAGCTTACCCTGTGTTGGCCTAGCTTACAGCAGGGCTTGGGCTCACGTTTCAGGCAGTGTGGTGATCTGATCCCCATGGCCACATCCATGTGCTCCACATTATGAATAAAGCTTTAAAAAGCCTCCTTTTATAGCTGTTTATGTTAGGTGATTGAGTTCTGGGAGAGAGAAAATTTGCCAGGACTAAAGGTTATTACTGGCTGCTCTGCAACTAATATTGCCCAGTACTAAAGCAATTAGGTTGACAAAATATGAGCTGCTTCCAAAAGGGCACTCCATGAAAGCTGGGACTTAATGGGCCCTGAGTTACTGCATCTCACTGACAGGGAGACTTTAATTAAGAGAACGAGAGAAAAATAGCTGCTGGGAAGGGAAGGGAAGGGAAGGGAAGGGAAGGGAAGGGAAGGGAAGGGAAGGGAAGGGAAGGGAAGGGAAGGGAAGGGAAGGGAAGGGAAGGGAAGGGAAGGGAAGGGAAGGGAAGGGAAGGGAAGGGAAGGGAAGGGAAGGGAAGGGAAGGGAAGGGAAGGGAAGGGAAGGGAAGGGAAGGGAAGGGAAGGGAAGGGAAGGGAAGGGAGATTGTTCTGCAGGTGACCAGAGTGGAGTTGCAATATAAAACCCTGAGGGGACAGGATGGATGGTAGAGCATGGATGTATTACAAACTGACCAGCAATGATGAGCATAAAAATTGTGAGAAATAACCCAGTTTGTTGTGTTGTTCCCTCCTAGGATGCCAGAAATGTTTTGTTTTGTTTTTTTTTTTTCCTGTGGATTACCTTTATTATGTGTAGCAAACCCTGCGGGCTTTGCCCATGGATGGTTGCCATGTATCCAGAAGCACACATTTCCATGCTTTATTATATCCCTGTCAAAAAGAAGGTGAAAAAAACACTGCAGGATTATCCAGAAGCTTCTCACTCATTGTTCTGCAAGAGAGCCTTAGCTCAGACCTTTCAGCTCACACCAGCTGTGTCCAAAACACAGATGTGTGAAGATTTTAAGGACAGGCTGGATGTGGCTCTGGGCAACTTGATCTCGAGTGAGGTGTCCCTGCCCATGGCAGGGGGGTTGGAACTGGATGGTCCTTGAGGTCCCTTCCAACCCTGACAACTCTGTGATTCTGTGAATATTTGATTATTTTACTTTCTCTGGCCAAGGCCAAGACATTTGGACTGTCTTGGGTCATTCTGAGTCACCACAAAATGAAACCTCTTTGTTTTCACAGCAAAATAAAACCCAAAACAAACAAGAACAACAAAAGAAGCCTGAAAAAACCCAACCCAGAATGTTTAGTTCAAAACATAGCACACTTAATCTGACTGGGGGTTTATTTTCTATTTTAAATTTTAAATCAAATTTCTCTTGACTGGAGTACAGGTGAGGGCTTCAAACTGGAAGAAGCTTCATTAGACATGAAGAAGAAATTCTCCCCCATGAGGGTGGTGAGGCACTGGAACAGGTTGCCCAGAGAAGTTGTGGAGGCTCCAATCCAGGTTGGATGGAGCCATGGGCATGGTCTCCTCCTACTAGCCTTGAGTAAGAAGGGCTAGTAGGAGGAGTTCATGCCCTCTGCCATGGGCAGGGACTAAGGGGGGGCCTACAAGAAAGCTGGGGAGGGACTTTTGAGGGTGTCAGGGAGTGATAGGATTGGGGGGAATGGAGCAAAACTGGAAGAGGGGAGATTCAGATCGGATGTTAGGAAGAAATTCTTCCCCATGAGGGTGGTGAGAGACTGGCAGAGGTTGCCCAGGGAGGTGGTGGAAGCCTCATCCCTGGAGGTTTTTGCAGCCAGGCTGGATGTGGCTGTGAGCAACCTGCTGGAGTGTGAGGTGTCCCTGCCCATGGCAGGGGGGTTGGAACTGGCTGAGCCTTGAGCTCCCTTCCAACCCTGACCATTCTATGATTCTATGAACTGAATCTTTAAGGTCCCTAAAAACCAAACCAAACCGAAACAAAAAGAAAGACAAAAAAAGAATAAAAAGAAAAAGGGAAAAAAAAAAAGAGTCCTTTAAGTGCTGCAGCCAAGAAAAAGAATAAGATCAAAGTGAGTCTTGTAGCAGCTTCTCAGCATTTTCCACCCTGACACAGTTTGGGCTTTTTGATTTCAGGGCTGTTAATCAAACCTAGCTGTTCACCACCAGCCAGAAAAGCCTCCTCTAGATGCTGTTAAACAATATTGCTGTGAGCTGTTTCCAGGGAGAACTTTATTTACAGTACCTGTCACAATCACCTAGGGAGACTGCCCTGCAGTGACAAAGGAAATCTCCTTTGCTGGGAGCGTTTGAAAGTGTTTGACAGATACTTCCAGAGACCTGGAATACGGGAAAGAAAATGCCTTGCTCCACAGGAGGAAAGCCATAAAAAGCTTCAAGTTGTTGGGGTTTTTTTATTATTATTTTTGATTTCAGAATTCTAGTGGAGCAGAAGGAGTTAGAATTATTCTGTTTGATTTCATTTTGCTGCCTTTTCCCAGCTCCATAATCAAGCCCTTCTTCCAGGACTTAAAAGTTGTCATTTTACAGTGCAGCTCAGGCCTGCAGTGGTAACATATTTTCCAAAGGTCAGTTTTCCAATTCTAATCCCAAATTTGAGGTGAATATTTGTTCTCCTGGCCGCCCTGTGACCACATTCTGTTGCTTTCATAAAGATACCATTTAGCTGAGGTAGGTGGGAGTCTGGGCACACCAACAGTCACCTAATGTCAACACTGGGCAGGAACTCTAACCACTGACTTCCCATCAGCTGCAAAAAAAAAAAAAAATATGTTTCCCCCCCTCCAAATTATAGAGTGCAGGACTAAACAGCATTCAAGCCTCTCAAAGGGAAATGACAGAGATTTTTCTTCCTGCATGATGCACTCCAGATTACATGAAAGGCTCATTAGGTTTTGCAGGCAACTTGAGTTGCCCTTCAGTTCGTGTCTGAGATCAACCTGTTTGCCAAGTCTTAAAAGATGGAAGCTAGTAGAGAAGGTTTAGTATTTTATTCTGTTTGCTTTACATCTCCTTTGGCTGAAACAAACCAGCAGAGAGAGTTGAAGGTGCTTGTGGGGAGAGCAGAACTGGAATAAAACAGGATCACAGAATCGTCAGCCTCCTCTTCTCCACACCGAACACCTCCATCTCCCTCAGCTGCTCCTCCCCAGCCCTGTTCTCCAGACCCTTCCCCAGCTTCGATGCTTATCTCTGGACCTCCTCCAGCCTCTCAATGTCCTTCTTGGAGTGAGGACCCCAAAACCAAATTCAGAATTTGAGGCATGGCCTCACCTGTGCTGGGTCCAGGGAGACAATTATTGCCCTGATCCTGCTGGCCACACTACTGCTGGTACAGGCCAGAATGCCTTTTGGCCAGCTGGGCACACACTGTGTGTGTCTTCAGCCTATGATCTCCTGCTGAAAATATATTAGAATCATAGAATCAGTCAGGGCTGGAAGGGACCGCAAGGCTCATCCAGTTCCAACCCCCCTGCCATGGGCAGGGACACCTCACACTACAGCAGGTTGCTCACAGCCACATCCAGGCTGGCTGCAAAAACCTCCAGGCATGAGGCTTCCACCACCTCCCTGGGCAACCTGTGCCAGTCTCTCACCACCCTCATGGGGAAGAATTTTTTCCTAACATCCAATCTGAATCTCCCCATTTCTAGTTTTGCTCCATCCCCCCCAGTCTTATCACTCCCTGAGATCCTAAAAAGTCCCTCCCCAGCTTTCCTGTAGCCCCCTTCAGACACTGCCTTCCCTGAAGATCAAACACACAAACTCTCCTGCAGCCTTCTAGGGCATATTTACAACACACATAAGCAAGTGACCAACAAGGCAAAATTCCCACCCAAGGCTTTCTCCACCCTCTCCCCTCTTTTCTTTCTTTCTCCTCAGCCTCAGAGTGGTTCAAAACTGGACAAACTAAGCCAGGCAGTTTCAGAGCTCTTGGTGCTCTCTTTGGGTTGCTGACTGAAGCAGTGTGAGGAATGCTTCCACAGCAGGATGCTTTCCACTTCTCTGCTCCCACCTGCCTCCCTCCCTCTTCAATATTTGCTTCTGCAAATATTTGAAGGTTTGAACTGCCCTAAGGCCTGCAAGAAAGTGAGGCTTTCAGCTGCCATGTGTTGGAGGAACTGCATCAGGAGCTGCTGTTTGTTCATAGCCAGGCAGCAAGCTGCATGGTTTATTAATGCACAGCTCCTCTTGTCTAGCCCACAGAGATGCTGGCCACGTTTGCCAGCCTCATTAGTGGGCAAAAACAGCCTACCTGTGCTCAGGGTATGGCCACTGCCTTTGGGGGAAGGTGAAAGAGCAGGATCTTAGAGTTCATGCTTGCAAAGCAAGCACAAACCAAGGAAAACAAAAAAGCTTTTGGAATCTTTCTTTATCCCCAAGCTAATTATAGATTTATTTTTTTTTGTGGTGACTGAGGTTGCACCTTGATGGTTTTGAGCATTTAATGTGGAGGCTTCTATTTAGATCTGACAAAGGGTATAAATGAGTGGATGGCAAACAACATAAGGAAAATGGAAGAAAGGGAGAAAGGTTGAAAAGGAGAAAGAAAGAGAGAAAGGGTGAAAGGGAGAAAAAGAAAGAAAGAAAGAAAGAAAGAAAGAAAGAAAGAAAGAAAGAAAGAAAGAAAGAAAGAAAGAAAGAAAGAAAGAAAGAAAGAAAGAAAGAAAGAAAGAAAGAAAGAAAGAAGAAAGAAAGAAAGAAAGAAAGAAAGAAAGAAAGAAAGAAAGAAAGAAAGAAAGAAAGAAAGAAAAGAAAGAAAGAAAGAAAGAAAAGAAAGAAAGAAAGAAAGAAGAAAGAAAGAAAGAAAGAAAGAAAGAAGAAAGAAAGAAAGAAAGAAAGAAAGAAAGAAAGAAAGAAAGAAAGAAAGAAAGAAAGAAAGAAAGAAAGAAAGAAAGAAAGAAAGAAAGAAAGAAAGAAAGAAAGAAAGAAAGAAAGAAAGAAGAAAGAAAGAAAGAAAGAAAGAAAGAAAGAAAGAAAGAAAGAAAGAAAGAAAGAAAGAAAGAAAGAAAGAAAGAAAGAAAGAAAGAAAGAAAGAAAGAAAGAAAGAAAGAAAGAAAGAAGAAAGAAAGAAAGAAAGAAAGAAAGAAAGAAAGAAAGAAAGAAAGAAAGAAAGAAAGAAAGAAAGGAAGAAAGAAAGAAAGAAAGAAAGAAAGAAAGAAAGAAAAGAAAGAAAGAAAGAAAGAAAGAAAGAAAGAAAGAAAGAAGGAAAGAAAGAAAAAGAAAGAAAGAAAGGAAAGGAAAAAAGAAAGAAAAAAGAAAAAGAAAGAAAAAGAAAGAAAGAAAGAAAAGAAAGAAAGAAAGAAGAAAGAGAAAAAGAGAGAAAGAAAGAAAGAAAGAAAAGAAAGAATGAAAGAAGAAAGAAAGAAAGAGAAAAAGAAAGATAGAAAGAAAGAAAAGAAAGAGAGAAAGAAAGAAGAAAGAGAAAAAGAGAAAAAGAAAGATAGAAAGAAAGAAAAGAAAGAGAGAAAGAAAGAAGAAAGAGAAAAAGAGAGAAAGAAAGAAAGAAAGAAAGAAAGAAAGAAAGAAAGAAAGAAAGAAAGAAAGAAAGAAAGAAAGAAAGAAAGAAAGAAAGAAAGAAAGAAAGAAAGAAAGAAAGAAAGAAAGAAAGAAAGAAAGAAACTTTGTTTTAAGAAATTAATTGAATTTCTGAATGCCAAAGGCAATTAATTCCACAGAGTCATAGAATGCCAAGTCAGAAGGGACCTCAAGGGTCATCTCATCTAAGCTTTCTGAAACACAGAAGGTTCCACTTCAACATGATGAGGAAAAACTTCTTCACTGTAAGGGTGACAGAGCCCTGGAGCAGGCTGCCCAGAGAGATTGTGGAATCTCCTCTGGAGACTTTCAAGCCCCATCTGGGTGTGTTCCTGTGTGACCTGCCCTACGTAATCATGTTTTGGCAGTGGGGTTGGGCTCAATGATCTCTAGAGCTCTGTCCCACATTGCAATCCCTAACATTCTGTGAGTCTGTGATTCTATGATTCTATGACTCTATGATTCTATGATCCTGTGTTTCTATGATTCTATGACTCTATGACTCTATGACTTTATGATCCTATGACTATGATTCTCTGATTCTCTGATTCTCTGATTCTCTGATTCTCTGATTCTCTGATTCTTTGATTCTATGATTCTATGACTCTATGATTTGATGACTCTATGACTCTACGTTTCTATATTTCTATGATTCTATGACTATGATTTGGTGACTCTATGACTCTATGTTTCTGTTTCTATGGTTCTATGGTCCTATGATTCTATGATTCTTTGATTCTCTGAGTCTATGATTCTATGATTCTGTGATTCTGTGACTCCATGGTTCTATGATTCTATAGTTCTTTGATTCTATGATTCTATGACTCTATGATTCTATTATTCTATGATTCTATGACTATGATTCTATGATTCTATGACTGTGATTCTATGACTCTATGATTTCGTGATTCTATGACTCTATGATTCTATGAGTCTATGATTCTTTGATTCTATGATTCTATGACTCTATGATTCTATGATTCTATGATTCTATGACTCCATGATTCTATGATTCCATGATTCTTTGATTTTGTGATTCTATGACTATGATTCTATGATTCTATGACTCTACGATTCTATGATTCTATGACTATAATTCTATGACTCTATGATTCTCTGATTCTCTGATTCTATGTTTCTATGATTCTATGATTCTTTGATTCTGTGATTCTATGACTATGATTTGATGACTCTATGACTCTATGTTTCTGTTTCTATGGTTCTATGGCCCTATGATTCTATGATTCTATGATTCTGTGATTCTGTGACTCTATGAGTCTATGAGTCTATGATTCTATGATTCTATGATTCTTTGATTCTGTGATTCTATCACTCTATGATTCTATGATTCTGTCCTTCTATGACTCTATGATTCTATGATTCTGTGTTTCTATGATTCTATGACTCTATGATTCTATGACTCTATGACTACTGATCCTATGACTATGATTCTATGATTCTCTGATTCTTTGATTCTATGATTCTATGACTCTATGATTTGATGACTCTACGACTCTATGATTCTATGTTTCTATGATTCTATGATTCTACGATTCTACGGTTCTATGGTTCTATGTTTCTGTGATTCTATGACTCTATGACTCTATGACTCTATGATCCTATGACTATGATTACCTGATTCTCTGATTCTCTGATTCTTTGATTCTGTGATTCTATGACTCTATGATTTGATGACTCTATGACTCGATGTTTCTGTTTCTATGGTTCTATGGTCCTATGATTCTATGATTCTCTGAGTCTATGATTTTATGATTCTGTGATTGTGTGAATCTATGTGTGGCAGTTTGGGCTGGGTGCCCCCTGCCACTGCTGCATGAGATACACCTCTGGTGTCCTGGGTGCCCACCCAATAGGGGTGGACACAGGAAACGGAGTATTTCTACCCATAAATCCTGCACCCTATAAAGCCATCTGCAGAGTCATTCTCTTCCTCTTTCTTCCCTCTCTGCTCCCACGGGAGATGTCCTCTCTTATCGGGTAATGGCCGGGGGAGTATCCTCAAGGCCTCTTAGGCCTGTCTAGGCCTAATGCCAGGAGGAGAATGGAGGGGGGGGCAGTCTCAGACCTGGCCAGCCTGAGACTTGCCTAGCAGTGGGAGGGGGAAGAAAGAGCCCTGGGGGTTTTGGGTTTACCCTCAGGTGGGAAGAAGGGAAGGATTGGGAAGCTTTGGGAATTCTGTGAGGGGTTCTGTACGCTTTGGGATACTCTTTGCCACTATGCTTTGTAGTTTGTAGTTCTCTGTAGTTTCACCAATTGCTTTTCCATTTAAACTTTCCATCACTCTCCAATCTGTTTGTGTGAGTCTCATTCTTTTGTCCCTTTCGGGGCAAGAGACGATCTGTCTGGCCCCAAACCAGCACACTATGATTTTATGAGTCTATGATTCCATGATTCTATGATTCTGATTCTTTGGTTTTATGATTCTATGACTCTATGATTCTATGAGTCTATGATTCTATGATTCTTTGATTCTGTGATTCTATGACTCTATGATTCTATGACTCTATGGTTTGATGACTCTATGATTCTATGACTCTATGATTTGATGACTCTATGACTATGTTTCTACGTTTCTATGATTCTGTGATTCTATCCTTCTATGACTCTATGATTCTATGATTCTGTGTTTCTATGATTCTGTGTTTCTATGATTCTATGACTCTATGACTCTATGATTTGATGACTATGATTTTATGACTCTTATGATTCTATGTTTCTATGATTCTATGACTCTTATGCTTCTATGTTTCTATGACTCTTATTCTATGACTCTATGATTCTATGACTCTATAATTCTATGATTCTAGCTGAAACAAGCTGGCCTAGCACGCTGTCAAGCTGAGTCTGCCCCATGCAGAGGACTCCACTGCTTCCTTTGTGAGATGATTCCAATATCCATGGCACTTTCTGGCAATTTCCTCTGCTATTTCAGATCCATCTTGTGTGAGACAAGGAAGCAAAAGTGTCTTTACTGTTGTCCAGTAATGGCCAGCATTAAAAGCGGCCACTGGGGCTTTTAAAGCTGTGCATTTTCTATACACATATGCATACATGTATATATGTAAGGGCTATACATTTAGTGTTTCAGAAGAGTTCTTCTTTTTAATAGACATTTTGCTGATGTTTCTTGAACCCTTTGGAATGCCAAGGGACTGTGTTCCCCCTTGCCTTGTTATCATCACTTTGGAGCAACGACGGCACCGCACAAATAATACTGCAAAATAAAATGACTCCAATGCAAACCTGAGAGCTCTTGGAACGAATGGAAAAGCTCCAAGTGGAAACCCTGCAGTCAGAACTTCACCTTCTGATGTTTTATTTTTGACATTTTGTAAATTCCTTTCCCACAGAGAGCCCCCAAAACTCAGAGCATTTCCACTGCCAAGACATTTCCACAACGTCCTGCGAGGAAGCAGAACCTCGTGAAGAGGAAAACCTCTGCTGCATTTCACCTCTAAAAAGAGAGATTTGGTTTTGTGCTAATTAATAGGGCAGAGGCTGAGGCTGGGGTGGGTGACATGCCTGAGCCTGGCTGTTTCTCCACATCCTCCTGCTGGCACAGGGTGCCGCTGACCTGCATCATTCCAGCTCTGCTCCCCGGAGCGCAGACACCCAATGGAGCAGATGTGTGCCGTGGCTTTGTGACACACAGGCAAATGTGTTTTGCTTTGAGACCATCAAACTCATTTTCACTTGTGACTTGAACTGCATGTGAACCCAGGCCTCCCAAAGGAAAGAAGGAAAAGGTTAACTCCCTCAGCCCCTGCTGCATTGAGTGGGGGTGGCAGTGTGTTGCCATGAGGCTGTGGATCCGACACTGCAGGCAGCGAGCACTAATGTGAGGACTAGCACAGTAAGGAAGGGTCAGCTTCACTTTGGGTTTCCTTCCCAAATGGTTTCATCACTCATATCAAACCTAGAAGCATAGAACTGTTGAGGTTGGAAGAGACCTTGGAGACCATCAAGTCCAACCACTCACCCAGAGCTCACAATCCCACCACTGCTGCTAAGCCACTGCCACTGATCCACATCCCTCGGCACCACACCCATGTGTCTTTTAAACACCTCCCAGCAAAGTGACCCACCTGCCTGGGCAGCCTCTTCCAGTGCCTGAGAACCCTTTCTGGGTGGAAATTTTTCCTAATATACAAACTGAACCTGCCTTGGCACAACTAGAAGCCATTTCCTCTTGTCCTGCCACTTGCTGCATGTGAGAAGAGAGCTGGCTCCACCTTGTTCCAACCCCCTTTGTGTGGAGAGCAATGAGGTCTCCCCTGAGCCTTCTCTTCTCCAAACTAAACCACCCCAGCTCCCTCAGCTGCTCCTCATCAGACCTGTGCTCAAGGCCCTTTTCCAGCCTTATTGCCCTTCCCTCGACCTGCTCTGGCACCTCCATATCCTTCCTGTAGTGAGGGGCCTGAAACTGAGTCAAAGATTCAAGGTGTGGCCTCCCCAGTGCTGAGTAGAGGGAACAAACACATCCCCAAACCTGCTGGCCTCACCATTCCTGATACAAGCCAGGATGCTGTTGGCCTTCTTGGCCACCTGGGCACTCTGCTGGCTCATGTTCAGCCAGACACAATCAACACCCCCAGGTCCTTCTCTGCTGAGCAGCTCTGCAGCCACTCTGCCCCAAGCCTGTCACGTTGCATTGGGTTGTCATGGCCCAGGTGCAGCACTCAGCACTTGACCTTGCTGAATCTCATCCCAATGGCCTTATCCCATCAATCCAGCCAGTCCAGATCCCTCTGCAGAGCCTCCTTGCCTTCCAGCAGATCACCACAGCCACCCAACTCAGTATCACCTCCACAGTGACTGAGGGTGCACTCAGCCAAGTCATTGATAAAGATGTTAAAGAGAAGTAGCCCCAGCACTGAGCCCTGGGAACACCTTTTGTGACCAGCCAGCAGCTGGATTTAACTCCACCTGCAGGGAGCTGCACTTTCTTTTTAAGTAAGGTTGTGAGAAAGAGTTGCACATTGAAATGTTAACTTCTTGCTGTTGGTGTACACTGACAAAGCTTCTTCATATGCATTAAAGCCTTCTGCATTGTGTTTGGTCAACAATGACTTGAGCCTCTATTACAGGAAATAAACTGCAGCATTTGGCATTTCCAGTTCCCTGTTTATGTCAACACATGAGTAGAAGTAAAACTGAGATTGTACTGGAATCCAAATGACTGTTGCAGAGCTGAGAGTTCAGGGGTGCAGACACACAGGTCTGGAGTCTGGTACTGAAAGCAGGAGCACATGCAGCATGGTTCAGGCTATCAGAATGGGTGGCATGTCAAGATCAGAGCAGCTTTTCCCACCCACTGGACCACCAATTCCCTTCACAGAGAGCATCCCTCACACAACAGGCTAGCAGGTATCACAGGATCACAGTGTCACAGTACATTAGAGGTTGGAAGGGACCTCAAGAGATCATCAGGTTGTATCAGTGTGAGATGAAATCCCCCCCCCCACCCCCTACAATAACCAGGCTAGCTCAGTCTGGAAGCAAATGAAGCTGTATTTACAGGCAAACCTACAATCTATGATGAAATGCAATGGATATGTACAAATAGACACCATTCACAACATTTACAAGTATATACAATCAACAGAAAAGCACAACCAAGCTCCCTTTGCTTCCCCTGAGGGGACCTCCCAAGGGGCCTCCCCCCTAGACTCCCCTGGCAGAAGGCAGAGAGTTAAAAAGCAGAGAGGCTGTTGACTTAGCCCACCAAGGTCAGTGTGTTATCTTCAGCCAGAAGAGAAGCAGCAGCAGCCAGACAGCCCAGCAAGCAAGCTGAGAACTCCAACTCTTACTGCCCCAACTTTGTTTTGAGTAGTGGTTCTTAAACATTTCTATCTATCCAATGGAAGTGTTCAGAACAATCATTATTTTGCTTCTTACACCCAGTAGTGACTTATTTACATTCTTTAGCTTTCTCTGCTTGAACTTTGCAAAGAAAAAAATTAAAAAGACAGTTTTAAACCATCACACAGGTCCAACCCCCCTGCCAGAGCAGGAGCACCCAGGGGAGTCTGCACAGGGATGCATCCAGAAGGGTTTTGAATGTGTCCAGAGAAGGAGACTCCAGAACCCTCCTGGGCTGTCTGCTCCAGGCTCTGGCACCCTCACACCAAAGAAGTTTCTGTTCACGTTGAGGTGAAACCTTCTCTCTTCAAGTTTGTCTCCATTGTTCCTTGGCTTATTACTGTGCACCACTGAGAAGAGCCTGGCCCCCTCCCCTTGACCCCCACCCCTCAGCTACTGATAGACATTGATCAGATCCCCTCTCAGTCTTCTCCAGACTAAACAGCCCCAGGGCTCTCAGTCTATCTCCATAGGGGAGATGCTGAAGTCCCCAGATCACCCTCATGGCTCTAAGGGGTGTGCTTTCAGCATGAGGCACTCCTGTGGTACTTCATCCAGCTGTGTCCTTTGCTGTCAACAGAAGAGCTGCCAGTGACAGTCACACTGCATTCAGCACTCCCATGAACATGTCCAGGTTTGGACATGCAAGATGCTCCTACCCTCCCTCTGCAAGGCAGCATCTCCAGACTCTGGTGGAGGAAGGCTCTGCAGAAGTAATTTTCCAGGCTGGATCAATGGGATGAGATTCAGAAAAGTCAAGTGTCAAGTGTTGCCCTTGGGCCACAACAGCCCCATGCAATGTGACAGGCTTGGGGCAGAGTGGCTGCAGAGCTGCTCAGCAGAGAAGGACCTGGGGGTGTTGATTGTGTCTGGCTGAACATGAGCCAGCAGAGTGCCCAGGTGGCCAAGAAGGCCAACAGCATCCTGGCTTGTATCAGGAATGGTGAGGCCAGCAGGTTTGGGGATGTGTTTGTTCCCTCTACTCAGCACTGGGGAGGCCACACCTTGAATCTTTGACTCAGTTTCAGGCCCCTCACTACAGGAAGGATATGGAGGTGCCAGAGCAGGTCCAGGGAAGGGCAACAAGGCTGGAAAAGGGCCTTGAGCACAAGTCTGATGAGGAGCAGCTGAGGGAGCTGGGGTGGTTTAGTTTGGAGAAGAGAAGGCTCAGGGGAGACCTCATTGCTCTCCACAAATACCTCAGAGGGGGTTGGAACAAGGTAGAGCTCAGTCTCTTCTCACATGCAGCAAGTGGCAGGACAAGAGGAAATGGCCTCAAATTGCACCAGGGGAGGTTCAGGTTGGATATTAGGAAAAGCTTCTTGTCAGCAATCATTCTCAGGCACTGGAACAGGCTGCCCAGGGAGGTGGTGCAGTCACCATCCCTGGAGGTGTTTAAAAAACACATGGACCCACATGCTGAGGGTCATGGTTTGGTGGCAGTGGCTTAGCAGCAGTGGTGGCATTGTGAGCTCGGGGTGAGTGGCTGGTTGTAACGATATCAAAGGTCTCTTCCAACCTCACCAGTTCAGTGACTCTGATTCTATGAGTCTCTGATTATGTGATTCCATGAGTCTATGATTCGATGATTCCATGAGTCTGACATTCTATGATTCGATGATTCCATGAGTCTGAGATTCCATGATTCCATTAGACTGAGCTTCTATGATTCCATGAGTCTGAGCTTCTATGATTCCATGAGTCTATGATTCTATGATTCCATGTATCTATGATTCTATATTCTGAGTCTGAGATTCTGTGATTCTATGATTCCATGAGTCTGAGATTCTGTGATTCTATGATTCCATGATTCCATGATTCTGAGTCTATGATTCTGATTCTATGATTCCATGAGTCTGAGATTCTGTGATTCTATGATTCCATGATTCCATGATTCTGATTCTATGATTCCAGGAGTCTGAGATTCTGTGATTCCATGATTCTATGATTCTATGATTCTGTGATTCTGTAATTCTGTGATTGCATGATTCCATGATTCTATGACTCCATGAGTCTGAGATTCTATGATTCTATGATTCCATGATTCTATAATTCCATGATTCTATGATTCCATGAGTCTGAGATTCTGTGATTCCATGATTCTATGATTCTATGATTCCATGATTCCATGATTCCATGATTCAATGATTCAATGATTCAATGATTCCATGAGTCTGAAATTCCATGATTCTATGATTCCATGAGTCTGAGATTCTGTAATTCTATGATTCCATGAGTCTGAGATTCTATGGTTCCATGATTCTATGATTCCATGAGTCCATGAGTCTATGATTCTTCTGTTCAAGAGCAGACCTGGGTTCCTCACTGTGTAGCCCTTGGGTAGGTGCTTTACCCCCACCTGGCCTCTTACGGAACGTCCTTAATGTTTCCTTATCACTCAGGCTCCTTAGGGCCCCCACAGCTGCTGCTGCTGGGCACCATGGAATGCCTGTAACAACAAACAGTTCATGCAGGTGACTGCCTTGCTGCAAACACAGCTTAGATGTTTAATGCCATCTGAGGTGCATCCACCTCACTGAACTGGAACCTGAGTGGGTGAGAACTTTCCCATGTCAGCTTAAATCCCAGCGTTCCCTGCACGCACATTAAGCAACCCTGCTGCTGAATTCCTTACAAGTTGTTACAGAAGCTGCTGAAGAAACAATAAGATGGAATGGTGGAGGAGAAAGATCTTAATCAAATTATCCACATCTCACAGCCAGCCTGCTTTCCAGCATAAAGGTTAAAAACACAAAGTACCCTGAACAGATATTTACACAGTTTCTCAATCCTCTCAGAGGTGTCTCTCATAAAGCTCAGTACCCTGGGAACTGTGCCTGTATCAGTGCAGAAGACCAAACTCCACTGCTCATTATTACCAGCAGGACCAGGGCAGGGATTGTCTCCCTGTCAGCACTGCTGGGGCCACACCTCAAATATTGGGTTCAGTTTTGGGGCCCTCACTCCAAGAAGGACATTGAGAGGCTGAAGCTGGGCCAGAGAAGGGCACCAAAAGTGTTGAAGGGTCTGGAGAACAGGGATGGGGAGAAGCATGGGGGTGTTTAGTGTGGAGAAAATGAGGCTGAGGGGAGACCTCTTTGCTGTCTACAACTCTCTGCAAAGGGGCTGCAGTGAGTGGGGGTTGGGCTTTTCTCTCTAGTCTCAGGTGATAGGACAAGAGGAAGTGACCTGAAATTCTGCCAGGGGAGGGTTAGGTTGGGGATTAGGAAAAATGTCTTTGCTACAAGAGTGGTCAGGGATTGGCACAGGCTGCCCAGGGAGGTGGTGGAGTCCCCATCCCTGGAGGTGTTCAAGAAACATGTGGCCATGGCACTTGGGACCATGATTTGGTGGCCATGGTGGGGTTGGGTTGCTGGTTGGACTGGATGATCTCAGAGGGCTTTCCAGCTAAAGCAATTCTATGATTCTCTGGTTCTACACTGAGATAAAAATATTGACTGAATTAATTGGCAATGCCTGCATTTCACTACAATAAAGAACACCATCCACAGTCCAGCTCTGGGCTCCCCACTATAAGAGAGTCAAGGAACCACTGAGAAGAGTCCAGTAGACGCCACAAAGCTGCTGAGGGGCCTGGAGCATCTCTGTCAGGAGGAAAGGCTGAGAGCCCTGAGGTGTTGAGCCTGGAGAAGAGCAGCCCCAGAGAGGATCTGATCAAATCTGATCAAAGGGTGAGAGGAGCAAGGAGATGGAGCTGGACTCTTCTCAGTGGTACCCAGTGACCGGACAAGGGGCAATGGGCAGAGACTGTAACACAAGCTCCATCTGAACAGGAGGAGAGTGTGAGGGTGCTGGAGCCCTGGAGCAGGCTACCAGAGGGACTGTAGAGTCTATTTCTCTGGAGAGATTCCAAACCTGCCTGGCCATGGTGATCCTGAGCAAGCTGCCTTAGGTGCCCCTGGATGATCTCCAGAGGTCCCTTCCAACTCGACCCTGCTGGCATTAAAGTTTTCTCAGGGAAAGACGCAGCTGTGTCACAAACACTGCAGGTAATGTCTGCAGACATGCTCTTTCCTCTCTGGCTTCTCTGGTGCTAACCAGGCAGTAAATGCACATTTTTTTCTCTTCTTTAAGCTGAAGCACTTAACAGAACTTCTTAGGGCTGACTTCATCTGACTCAGACATAAAGAGAAGTTTGTGTTCCCCAAGCCAGTCTATTCTTCCCCCAGTGTACACCATCTCATTAGCTGGAAGTCACCATCCCAGCTCCTCTCCATATTGCACCAGCCTAGACTCTGGTACAAGATCCAGGACTCTTCAATCATAGAATCACAGAATGGTCTGGACTGGAAGGGACCTCCAAAGCTCATCCAGTCCAACCCCTCTGCACTCAGCAGGGACATCCCCAACTAGATCAGGTTGCCCAGAGCCCTCTCCAGCCTCACTTTGAATATCTCCAGGCATGGGTCCCCAACCACCTCCCTGGGCAACCTGTTCCAGTGTTCCACCACCCTCATGGGGCAGAACTTGTTCCTCACATCCAATCTCAATCTGCTCTGCTCTAGTTTGAAGCCATTGCCCCTGGTCCTGTCCCTGCAGCCCTTTGCAAACAGTCTCTCTGCAGCCTTCTTGTAGCCCCTTCAGGTCCTGGCAGGCTGCTATGAGATCTCCCTGCAGCCTTCTCTTCTCCAGGCTGAACACCCCCAGCTCCCTCAACCTGTCCTCACAGCAGAGCTGCTCCAACCCCCTGAGCATTTTCATGGTGTCCTCTGGACCCTCTCCATCAGGTCCAGGTCCTTCCTGTGTTGAGGGCTCCAGAGCTGCACACAGCACTGCAGGTGAGGTCTCAGCAGAGCAGAGGGCAGGATCCTCTCTCTCCATCTCTGGCAGTGCTGCTTTGGATGCAGCCCAGGCTGTCATTGGCCTTCTGTGCTGCAAGCTCACACTGCCTGCTCCTGTCCAGCTTCTCCCCCACCAGCACCCCCAAGTCCTTTTCCTCAGGGCTGCTTTCCATCCCCTCCTCCCCCAGCCTGTATTGACAGTGAGGATTGTTCCAGCCCAGGCTCAGAACCCTGCACTTGTTCTTGTGGAACCTCATGAGGTTCACCTGGGCACCACCTCTGCAGCCTGTCCAGGTCCCTCTGGATGCCCTCCTGTGCCTCTGCTGTGTCAACAGCACCACTCAGCTTGGTGCCAGCTGCACACTGCTGGTGCCTCCATCCTGCTGTCTATAGCACTGATAAAAGTATTAAACAGCAGAGGTCCCGGAACAGAGCCCTGAGGGACACCACTGGCACTGCTCTCCACCTGGACTTGGAGCCACTGAGCACCACCCTCTGGATGTGACCATCCAGCCACTTCCTTATCCACTGAACACCCACCCAGCAAATCCACATCTCTCCAACCTGGCCATCAGGATGTTGTGGAAGACTGTGCCAAAGGCCTTGCAGCACTGAAGGCAGATCACATCCCTAGTACATCCCTTATCCACTGCCATAGTCACTTTATCATGGAAAGCCACAGGCTGGTCAGGCAGGGTTTGCCCCCAGTAAAGCCATGCTGGCTGTCCTGAATCATTCCCAGTCAATTTGGTTTGTGTTTTCCCTCAGGACTATGAAGGACTCTGGGTCACTTATGGCCCTGCAGCCCTCTCCCAGGATTCCACATTGGAGCATAACAGCACTGCAACATCCTAAGCCACACTAAACCTGACTCACCCCACTGAGGTCACCTTAATGCACAATGTTTTGTTCTCAAGTCCCAAAGAAATGTAGGAAATACCCAACCAGGTCCCCCTTTTCATGCACAACACTCCTCTTGTGAGAAACCAACATTGCCTTACCTCTTCCCAGGCTGGTGAGCAAACTTCCTAACCATCAAAGTGCTGCACAAAACAGAGACAGAGCCAACTGAGCAGTACTGAGTGCAGAGGAAGGCAAGGAAGCTGGGAAGGGCCTGGAGAATAAATCTGATTAAGAGCAGCTGAAGGAGCTGGGGATGGTTAGTGTGAAACAGAGGAGGTTGAGGGGAGACCTTCTGGCTCTCTACAGCTCCCTGAAAGGAGGTTGTGCAGGGGTTGGTGCTGGTCTCTTCTCACAGGTCATTAGTGACAGAACAAGAGGGAATGGCCTCAAGCTGCAGCAGGGTAGGTTTAGACTGGGCAGTAGGAAACATTTTTCCCAGCAAGAGTGGTCAGGGATTGGAATGTGCTGCCCAGGGAGGTGGTGGAGTCCCCAAGCCTGGCTGTGTTTCAAGGTGGTTTGGATGTGGTGCTTGGGGCTCTGGTTTAGGGGTGACCCTTGCAGAGTAGGGTTCTGGGTTGGACTTGGTGATGCTGAAGGTCTCTTCCCACCTGAATGTTTCTGTGACTCTGTGTACTCTGAGAAACTATTTGGCTGAGGGGTGTAGAAGGTAACATACACCTGAAGGGTGTGGAAGGTAACATACATCAGCACTGCAATGAGCAGAGAATCACAGAATTGTCAGGGTTGGAGGGGACCTCAAGGCTCAGCCAGTTCCAACCCCCCTGCCATGGGCAGGGACACCTCACACTCCAGCAGGTTGCTCACAGCCACATCCAGCCTGGCTGCAAAAAACTCCATGGATGAGGCTTCCACCACCTCCCTGGGCAACCTGTGCCAGTCTCTCACCACCCTCATGGGGACCAACTTCTTCCTAAGGTCTAACTCTTCAATGAAATCCACAAAAGGAAAGTTCCATTTTCCTAAAAGAAAGCAGTTATAAAATTGGATTATGAACCCCAAAAGTAGAGTCCTCGCAACCCAAGAGGAACCAGGAAAGACATCTTTGGCAGGTTTTCCTTCTCACATTGGCTGGAACAGTTTTTATTTCAAGTTTCTTCTCTCTTCTGCTTGACAGCCCAGGGAAGATTTAAGCAGCCCTGCAAAAAAAAACTTCACTAGAAGATAGAAAATCAATTGAAATGTGGGGATTAAATCCTCATCTTGCAGAAGCTGGTTAGCAAAGATTTCTTGTGTATACACAAGCATGAAAATGGAAAATGTTTCCCTTAAAGTAAGATTTGAGTTTAGAACTTCCAGAAATTTAATATCTCTTGAGAGGAAAACTCCCTCAAGCCTTTCCCCTTTAGGAAGGAGCAGAAACATCTTGCTCTGGTACAAACATAACATATTGCGTCCTTATGTGTTTGTGGAAATAGATTACTTTAGAATTCATCAGCACCAGGATGCTGCATTTTGTGGTTGGCAAATCACATCTTTGGTCATCCAGTTCTTGGCAACCAGCAACAGCCATGTAAGGAAAATCATTGAAGAAGAAAAAAAATGGAAAATGAAAAAGTTGTTGGTCCCTTGGATTTCCCATCAGAAGTCATTCATCCTCATTTAGGCACTTCAAGAACACTCTGTCTCAAGACAGAGACTCAAATAAGCTGTGGGATGGCTCCTCACCAGTCAAGGGGCAGGCACACAAAACCTGCTCTGAGGGTTAGAGCTTGAGACAGAAGCTCCCAGCACAATGGTGTGAGACTCTTCACAGTCAGAGAATCATTTGGGTTGGAAAAGACCTTCAAAATCATCCACTCCAACCAGGCTCTAACTCTGCCAAGGCTGGGGCTGAACCATGGCCCTCAGCACCACAGCTCTGCCTCCTGGAAACACCTCCAGGGATGGGCATTCAACCACCTCCCTGGGCAGCCTGTGCCAGGCTTTGAGAGCCCTTTCAGGGAAGACGTTTCTTCTAGTGGTCAACCTAAACCTCCCCTGCTGCACTTGAGGCCTTTTCCTCTTATCCCATGACTAGGGAGCGGAGCCCAACTCCACCTGGCTCCAGCTTCCTTTCATGAGCTGTAGAGAGCAAGGAGGTCTCCTCTCAGCCTCCTCTTCTCCACATCAAACACCCCTAGCTCCCTCAGCTGCTCTTCCCCAGCCCTGTTCTCCAGACTCTTCATCAGCTTCATTGCTGGACCTGCTCCAGCCCCTTTTTTGATCTCAACCAAGGAGCTGTCTCACTTTTACCCTTTCCCTCCACTCCCCCATCCCACCAGGGGAGTGCAAGCAAGTGGCCACATGGTGCTGAGCTGCCTGCTGGGGCTAAACCACACCTAGTGGTTAGCTTGTAGGAGTCCAGCACAAAGCCACAAAGCTGCTGCAGGCAGTGGAAGATCTTCCTTAGGAGGAGAGCCTGAGGGAGCTGAGGGCTCTGGAGCTTGGAGAGGAGGAGCCTGAGAGGTGACCTCATTGCTGGGGATAAAGATGTGCAGGATGAGTGCCCAGAGGCTGGAGCCAGGCTCTGCTGGGTGATGCCCAATGCCAGCACAAGGGGCAGTGGTGGAAGCTGAGGCAGAGGAAGTGCCATGGAAACAGGAGGAAGATTACAAGCTCTGCATTTTCAGAGTGTTAGGGGCTGGACGGGACCTCCAAAGCTCATCCAGTCCAACCCCTTGCCAGAGCAGGTCACCCAGAGCATATTACACAGGAACACAGCCAGGTGGGGTTTGAATACCTCCAGAGAGGGAGACTCCACAACCCCCCATGGCAGCCTGTTCCAGGGCTCTGTCACCCTCACAGGGAAATAATCCTTAGTGGTTGCTCTTTGCTTTCACTGCTTGCTGTGCTGCTGGACCATCTCACCCTGATGTGCCTGGGACCATTCTGACAACAGCAATGGCAGGGTCTCTAGGCTGGCAGATGGCTGGGGTGTGCCCCTCTGCTGTACTGGGCAGGCTGGAACTCCAGTCTGAACTCCAGTCAAAAGGACTGTGAGCTGTGGATGAGTGCACATCGGAGCAGGACACCCCAAAGCATCTGTGACTGTGGGTAAATCCTCACAGGAGCAGGTACACTGTGGAGAGATGTCTGTGCCCACAGCAGACTGAGGGGCTGCAGTCTCAGGGCAAGTCCATGCTGGAGAAGGTACACCTTGAACCATCTCTGGCCTTGGCTGCACCTTGAAGTGTCTGTGTTTGAGGCCATGCTGTTGGTGACACTGCTTTGGTAGCAGGATTGGACTAGATGATCTCCGGAGCTCTCTTCCAACCCACACCATGCTGGGGTTCTGTGAGTCTTGTTCACAGAATGCTCTGAGAATGACAAGGAGGATCCTGCCCTCCTACCACCCATTGCAAGCACTCTTAGGCCAATTAGACTCACTGAAATTTGAAGGCATCGTAGCTTCTTCACTTGTGTAGCACCCCCAGAAGAGCTGTGATCTCCACCCCAATAGAGCTGTGATCTCCACCCCAATAGAGCTGTGATCTCCACCCCAACAGAGCTGTGATCTCCACCCAATAGAGCTGTGATCTCCACCCAACAGAGCTGTGATCTCCACCCCAATAGAGCTGTGATCTCCACCCCAATAGAGCTGTGATCTCCACCAAATAGAGCTGTGATCTCCACCCCAATCGAGCTGTGATCTCCACCCAACAGAGCTGTGATCTCCACCCAACAGAGCTGTGATCTCCACCCCAACAGAGCTGTGATCTCCACCCCAATACAGCTGTGATCTCCACCCAATGGAGCTGTGATCTCCACCCCAACAGAGCTGTGATCTCCACCCCAATAGAGCTGTGATCTCCACCCCAATGGAGCTGTGATCTCCACCCCAATAGAGCTGAGATCTCCACCCCAAAGAGCTGTGATCTCCACACCAATAGAGCTGTGATCTCCACCCCAATAGAGCTGTGATCTCCACCCCAATAGAGCTGTGATCTCCACCCCAATAGAGCTGTGATCTCCACCCCAACAGAGCTGTGATCTCCACCCCAATAGAGCTGTGATCTCCACCCCAATAGAGCTGTGATCTCCACCCAATAGAGCTGTGATCTCCACCCCAATAGAGCTGTGATCTCCACCCAATAGAGCTGTGATCTCCACCCCAAAGAGCTGTGATCTCCACCCCAAAGAGCTGTGATCTCCACCCCAAAGAGCTGTGATCTCCACCCCAATAGAGCTGTGATCTCCACCCAATAGAGCTGTGATCTCCACCCCAATAGAGCTGTGATCTCCACCCCAATGGAGCTGTGATCTCCACCCCAATAGAGCTGTGATCTCCACCCCAATAGAGCTGTGATCTCCACCCCAATAGAGCTGTGATCTCCACCCCAAAGAGCTGTGATCTCCACCCCAATAGAGCTGTGATCTCCACCCCAAAGAGCTGTGATCTCCACCCCAAAGAGCTGTGATCTCCACCCCAATAGAGCTGTGATCTCCACCCCAAAGAGATGTGATCTCCACCCCAATACAGCTGTGATCTCCACCCCAATAGAGCTGTGATCTCCACCCCAATAGAGCTGTGATCTCCACCCCAATAGAGCTGTGATCTCCACCCCAATAGAGCTGTGATCTCCACCCCAATGGAGCTGTGATCTCCACCCCAATAGAGCTGTGATCTCCACCCCAATAGAGCTGTGATCTCCACCCCAATAGAGCTGTGATCTCCACCCCAACAGAGCTGTGATCTCCACCCCAAAGAGCTGTGATCTCCACCCCAATAGAGCTGTGATCTCCACCCCAATAGAGCTGTGATCTCCACCCCAATAGAGCTGTGATCTCCACCCCAATAGAGCTGTGATCTCCACCCCAATAGAGCTGTGATCTCCACCCCAATAGAGCTGTGATCTCCACCCCAATAGAGCTGTGATCTCCACCCCAATAGAGCTGTGATCTCCACCCCAATAGAGCTGTGATCTCCACCCCAATAGAGCTGTGATCTCCACCCCAAAGAGCTGTGATCTCCACCCCAATAGAGCTGTGATCTCCACCCCAATAGAGCTGTGATCTCCACCCCAGTGGAGCTGTGATCTCCACCCCAATAGAGCTGTGATCTCCACCCCAATAGAGCTGTGATCTCCACCCCAACAGAGCTGTGATCTCCACCCCAATAGAGCTGTGATCTCCACCCCAATAGAGCTGTGATCTCCACCCCAAAGGAGCTGTGATCTCCACCCCAACAGAGCTGTGATCTCCACCCCAATAGAGCTGTGATCTCCACCCCAATAGAGCTGAGATCACCACCCCAATAGAGCTGTGATCTCCACCCCAATAGAGCTGTGATCTCCACCCCAATAGAGCTGTGATCTCCACCCCAATAGAGCTGTGATCTCCACCCCAATGGAGCTGTGATCTCCACCCCAAAGAGCTGTGATCTCCACCCCAAAGAGCTGTGATCTCCACCCCAATAGAGCTGTGATCTCCACCCCAATAGAGCTGTGATCTCCACCCCAACAGAGCTGTGATCTCCACCCAATAGAGCTGTGATCTCCACCCCAAAGAGCTGTGATCTCCACCCCAATAGAGCTGTGATCTCCACCCAATAGAGCTGTGATCTCCACCCCAATAGAGCTGTGATCTCCACCCCAAAGAGCTGTGATCTCCACCCAATAGAGCTGTGATCTCCACCCCAATAGAGCTGTGATCTCCACCCCAATAGAGCTGTGATCTCCACCCCAATAGAGCTGTGATCTCCACCCCAAAGAGCTGTGATCTCCACCCAATAGAGCTGTGATCTCCACCCCAATAGAGCTGTGATCTCCACCCCAATAGAGCTGTGATCTCCACCCCAAAGAGCTGTGATCTCCACCCCAATAGAGCTGTGATCTCCACCCAATAGAGCTGTGATCTCCACCCCAAAGAGCTGTGATCTCCACCCCAATAGAGCTGTGATCTCCACCCCAATGGAGCTGTGATCTCCACCCCAATAGAGCTGTGATCTCCACCCCAATAGAGCTGTGATCTCCACCCCAATAGAGCTGTGATCTCCACCCCAATAGAGCTGTGATCTCCACCCCAAAGAGCTGTGATCTCCACCCCAATAGAGCTGTGATCTCCACCCCAATAGAGCTGTGATCTCCACCCCAATAGAGCTGTGATCTCCACCCCAATAGAGCTGTGATCTCCACCCCAATAGAGCTGTGATCTCCACCCCCAAAGAGCTGTGATCTCCACCCCAAAGAGCTGTGATCTCCACCCCAATAGAGCTGTGATCTCCACCCCAATAGAGCTGTGATCTCCACCCCCAAAGAGCTGTGATCTCCACCCCAAAGAGCTGTGATCTCCACCCAATAGAGCTGTGATCTCCACCCCAATAGAGCTGTGATCTCCACCCCAAAGAGCTGTGATCTCCACCCCAATAGAGCTGTGATCTCCACCCCAATAGAGCTGTGATCTCCACCCCAATAGAGCTGTGATCTCCACCCCAATGGAGCTGTGATCTCCACCCCCAAAGAGCTGTGATCTCCACCCCAATAGAGCTGTGATCTCCACCCCAATAGAGCTGTGATCTCCACCCCAATAGAGCTGTGATCTCCACCCCCAAAGAGCTGTGATTTCCACTCCAGTAGAGCTGTGATCTCATTTCTGGGTAAGCTAAGACCTGATTGTTCCACTGACCAAAACTTATTTCCATCCATAATTCCATTCTATTTTGGTTTAGCTTTAAGGTAGCTGCTCCCAGTCCCAGGTAGAGGGATAAGCTGTGGGAGTCTTTGTGACAGGTACTCAAGAGTAGCTGAGCTCTAAACCACCAACCCCAGGCACTGCTTTAAACCAAAGCTGTCACTGCAAGGAGAGAGAAACATCAACACCTGCTGAACCAGAGCACAGGTCTAGAACATGTCCTCAGCTTTAAAGCCCCTTGTACAGAGGAAGCCAGGGGCTATTTCCTTTTATATCTGGCTTGATAGAGCCTGTGCTGGTTTGAGGCCAGACAGATCGTCTCTTGCCCCGAAAGGGACAAAAGAATGAGACTCACACAAACGGATTGGAGAGTGATGGAAAGTTTAAATGGAAAAGCAATTGGTGAAGCTACAGAGAACTACAAAGGATAGTGCCAAGAATATTCCAAAAGCATACAGAACCACTCACAGAATTCCCAAAGCTTCCCAATCCTTCCCTTCTCCCCACCTGAGGGTAAACCCAAAACCCCAGGGCTCTTTCTTCCCCCTCTCCCACTGCTAGGCAAGTCTCAGGCTGGCCAGGTCTGGGACTGCCCCCCCCCCCCCCCCCTCCATTCTCCTCCTGGCATTAGGCCTAGACAGGCCTAAGAGGCCTTGAGGATACTCCCCCGGCATTACCCGATAAGAGAGGACATCTCCCGTGGGAGCAGAGAGGGAAGAAAGAGGAAGAGAATGACTCTGCAGATGGCTTTATAGGGTGCAGGATTTATGGGTAGAAATACGCCGTTTCCTGTGTCCATCCCCAGTGGGTGGGTACCTGGGACACCAGAGGTGTATCTCATGCAGCAGTGGCAGGGGGCACCCAGCCCAAACTGCCACAGAGCCTTAGAAGGGCTGTGGTCAGTAGGTCACAGAGGTTCTCCTCTCCCTCTGCTCTGCCCTGCTGAGACCACATCTGGAATATTGTGTCCAGTTCTGGGCTCCTCAGGTCAAGAAGGACCTCAGGGAACTGCTTGAGAGAGTCCAGCACAGAGCCACAAAGCTGCTGCAGGCAGTGGAAGATCTTCCTTAGGAGGAGAGCCTGAGGGAGCTGAGGGCTCTGGAGCTTGGAGAGGAGGAGCCTGAGAGGTGACCTCATTGCTGCGGATAAAGATGTGCAGGATGAGTGCCCAGAGGCTGGAGCCAGGCTCTGCTGGGTGATGCCCAATGCCAGCACAAGGGGCAGTGGTGGAAGCTGAGACAGAGGAATTTCCATGGAAACAGGAGGATTTATATTTTCCCTGGAGCAGGCTGCCCAGGGGGGTTGTGGAGTCTCCCTCTCTGGAGATATTCAAGACCCACCTGGATGTGTTTCTGTGTGATCTGCCATAGGTGACCCTGCTCTGGCAGGGGGTTGGACTGGGTGAGCTTTGGGAGGTCCCTTCCAGCCCCTCACACTCTGTGAAAATGCAGAGCAGACCCAGGCTGCAGACTGCTAAGAGTCCTGTGAAACACACAGCTCCCAGGCTGGATGATGTTTACCTCCTTGTTTTATTTAATAATGGAGCCATTATGTAATTTAAATTTCTGCAACAAGCAGCAAAAGGAAAAGAATTCCTTGTTTGGGTTACCACTGAAATCTGCTGTTAATAAGGTGTATGGTTAGAGAGAGAGAGAGAGAGATAAAATCCTTGGAATTAGAGAAGAATCAAATGGCTCCTTCAGAATGGAAAATTTGGAACTTGGAGCATGAAAGCTGCAGGGAGAAGCTTATCTCAACACCAATGGAAACCCCTGAAAATCAGGTTTGAGTAAATACTCCTCTTGGGTTACATAGGGCTAAGGCCAACTTGAGAGGTTGCAATTTGGGATCAGAGAAATGAAAGAACAAAACCCATGAAATGGTAAACCCAAACTATTCCCCCAGCCACCCAGGTACCAGGTCTGTCAGAGTGCATTTTGTATTTCCTTTTAACTCTGAGGTTATTTTTGCACAGTGCTGTTCCATCCTGCCTGGAGGAGTGGACCCTTTGCTAACCCAGAGCTTCCCACCCCACTCTGAAAATGCCAGGTGAGTGCAGAACACCTGCCAAGGGTCCAAGATGATCAAAAGCCCTGGGTGCTATTTCAACGCACAAATATTTCCACTATATACAAGTCCCTATGGTCTGATCCAAAGGCACTGAACTCATAAGAAGCTTTTTATTCATGGCAGCAGTTCCTTTTGCTAACACAGAGAGTTTGTTGGACGAGCTTTCAAATAAAGCAGAGCTGCTCTGCTGCTGTGCTTGCTGCAGGCATGGCCTGCAGGAGCCTTGATGATGCAGCACAGCCCTATGGGCTCCCTTTTCACATGGATCAAAAGGGAATTCATCAAGACCCAAACGTTTTGAAGCTTTGGTGCTGCTGTGGGCCAAAATAATTTTATAATCAGTCTAAGGCACAGCATTGTTTTTAATTGAGTTCCAGGAAGACAAGCTGGCTCCTTCAGAGCTCTCAGACACACAGGAGGGATCTATTCTTCTGCAGCATTAACATAAGAAAGGAAGTCAATGGAATCAAGAAATCCACTATCATTAGCCTGTAGCAGGACAATTTACTAACAGCTTAGCAGAATCACAGAGTGGTAGAGGTTGGAAGGGACCTCCAGAGGTCATCAGTCCAACCCTCTTCTGAGAGGCTGAGGGAGCTGGGGGTGTTCAGCCTGGAGAAGAGGAGGCTCAAGGCAGACCTCATTGCTGTCTACAACTCCCTGAAGGGAGGTTGTAGCCAGGTGGGGGTTGGTCTCTTCTCCCAGGCAACCAGCAGCAGAACAAGAGGACACAGTCTCAAGCTGTGCAGGGGGAGGTTTAGGCTGGAGGTGAGGAGAAAGTTCTTCACAGAGAGAGTTGTTAGACGTTGGAATGTGCTGCCCAGGGAGGTGGTGGAGTCACCACCCCTGGGGTGTTCAAGAGGGGATTGGATGTGGCCATTGGTGACATGGTTTAGATAGTCATGAAGTCTTGGGTGACAGGTTGGACTTTGATGATCCTTGAGGCCTTTTCCAACCTTATTGATTCTGTGATTCTGTGATTCCCCTTACCACAGAATCCCAGAACCACAGAAACATTCACGTTGGAAGAGATCCTCAAGATCAAAAAGTCCAACCCAGAACCATACTCTGCAAGGCTCACCCCCAAACCAGAGCCCCAAGCACCACATCCAAACCACCTTGAAACACAGCCAGGCTTGGGGACTCCACCACCTCCCTGGGCAGCACATTCCAATCCCTGACCACTCTTGCCATGAAAAAATTCTTCCTACTGTCCAGTCCAGAGTAGCATCAGCCAGGAGCACATATGAAAGTCTCCAGAGAAGGAGACTCCACAGCCTCTCAGGGCAGCCTGCTCCAGGGCTCCAGCACCCTCACACCAAAGAATTTTCTCCTCCTTTTGGATGGAACCTCCTGGGTGCCAGTTTGTGCTCATTGCCTCTGTTGCTGGGTATCACTGACAAGATTCTGACCCCATCCTCTTGGTGCTCAGCCTTTATCAGTATCTAAGTGTTGATCAGATCCCCTCTCATGCTGCTGTTCTCCAGGCTAAACAGCACCCAGGTGGCTCAGACCTTCAGAAAGATGCTCCAATGCCCTCAGCACCAGGGCTCCAGCACCCTCACACCAAAGAACTTTCTCCTCATGTTGAGGGGAAAGCTTCTATGTCCCAGTTTGTATCCATTGTTCCTTTTCCTATCACTGTGCACCACCAAAAAGAGCCTGGCCCCCTCCTTCTGACCCCCACCCCTCAGCTATTGATAGACATTGATCAGATCCCCTCTCAGCCTTCTCTTCTCCAGACTAAACAGCCCCAGGGCTCTCAGTCTCTCTTCACAGGGGAGATGCTCAAGTCCCCTAAGCATCCTCCTGGCTCTCCCTTGGACTCTCTCCAGCAGGTCTCTGTCTCTCTTGAACTGGGGAGCCCAGAACTGGACACAGGATTGCAGCTGTGGTCTCAGCAGGGCAGGGTAGAGGGGGAGAAGAACCTCCCTAGAACTTCCTTCCTACCATGCACAAAGCTGTGTTTTAGTAGTCTCTGCAACTGAAAGCCAGATGCTTGCCTGTCTGTTGGCTCCACCTTAGAATGAGCCTGCAGCTTCTGCTTCATTCAGGGTATGGCTGTGTTTCACTGACTCCAAGAGAACATCTCTTATTCAGCAGTGAGATATCATTGCAGAGCTGAAGATCCTATGCTGCTTTATCAGGCATGGCAAAATGACATGAATGAATAAATCTGATGAGGAGCAACTGAAGGAGCTGGGGATGGTTAGTGTGAGAAAGAGGAGGCTGAGGGGAGACCTCCTGGCTCTCTACAGCTCCCTGAAAGGAGGTTGTGCAGAGGTTGGTGCTGGTCTCTTCTCACAGGTCATTAGTGACAGAACAAGAGGGAATGGCCTCAAGCTGCAGCAGGGTAGGTTTAGACTGGGCAGTAGGAAACATTTTTCCTTGCAGGAGTAGTCAGGGATTGGAATGTGCTGGCCAGGGAGGTGGTGGAGTCCCCAAGCCTGGCTGTGTTTCAAGGTGGTTTGGATGTGGTGCTTGGGGCTGTGGTTTAGGGGTGACCCTTGCAGGGTAGGATCAAAGGTTGGACTTGGTGATCCTGAGGGTCTCTTTCAACCTGAATGTTTCTGTGATTCTGTGATCACTGAGTCCCACCACAACCTGACACAACTGTCAGACCAGTGCATCTCCTTATGGTTTGCTCATGGTAGTACAAGGAAATCAAGTTTTGCAATGAAGAAGTGGAGCAAGAACTCTGTAGTGAGAAGTGTGACCAGCAGGATGAGGGAGGGGATTCTCCTCCTCTGCTCTCATGAGACCTCACCTGCAGCACTGCATCCAGTTCCAGTGCTGCCAGCATCAGAGGGACCTGGAGCTGCTGGAGTGGGTCCAAAGGAGGCCACAGAGATGATCAGAGGGCTGGAGAACCTCCCCTGTGGGGACAGGCTGGGAGAGTTGGAGCTGTTCAGCCTGGAGAAGAGAAGGTTCTGGGGAGACCTTAGAGCAGCCTTGCAGTGCCTGGAGGGACTCCAGAAGAGCTGGGGAGGGACTTCTGACAAGGGCTTTTAATGATAGGACAAGAGGGAATGGATTGAGGCTTGAGGAGGGCAGATTTAGCTGGGATTTTGGGAAGAAATTCTCTCAGCAAGAGTGGTCAGGGGTTGGAATGTGCTGCCCAGGGAGGTGGTGGAGTCCCTGAACTTGGTGGTTTGGATGAGGTGCTTGGGGCTATGGTTTAGGGGTGACCCTTGCAGAGTAGGGTTCTGGGTTGGACTTGGTGATCCTGAGGGTCTGTTCCAACATCAATGTTTCTGTGACTCTGTGAATAATTTGTTAAGAGGAGCAGATCAATGAGAAAGGTCTGGTTCAGGCACAGAAAAAAAATCTAGATAATCAGTAGTGATGGGAAGCAAATTCAGAAGGAAGAAGGTGGCTGTTAAGTGGAGCTGACTGCAATATGATGGTTTCTTAAATTGCTTGGCTGTGGCAGGAGCTTTGCTAAATGTACACAAGTGCCACAGCTGATTTGCTGTGAAAATCACACTGGCCTTTTCCAGGCAGTGCTCGGGGGAAGCTAACAAGCTTTAGACCTTCTCTCTGCCTCTCATATGTTTTAAGACCATTTGAGTTTCCTGAATGTGCAAGCAAAATCTAAACAGTAAGAAAAATGAAAAAAAAACCAAAACCAAACCCCCAAGAAACGTGAAAAAGTCTGAAAACAAGAGCTGGAAAGGAAAAGAGTTGTGGACCATTAATGTTGCTTTCTCAACATTGCCCTCTACTTTACTGACATGGATTCATAGAATCACAGAATGGTTTGAGTTGGAAGGGAACTTAAAGATCACCCAGCTCCAAGCCCCTACCATGGGCAAGGACACCTCCCATCAGCCCAGCTTGCTCCAGGCCTCATCCAGCCTGGCCTGGAACACCTCCAGGGAGGAGGCAGCCACAGCCTCCCTGGGCAACCTGTTCCAGTGTCTCCCCACCCTCACTGCAAAGAGTTTCTTCCTCATCTCCAGTCTCAATCTCCTCTCTTCCAGCTCAAAGCCTCAAAGTAATAGGGAAGAAGAACTTCCCCAGCCCTGCTGGCCACACTTTTCTTGATGGACCCCAGAACACCATTGGCTCTCTTGGCCACAAGGGCACATAGAATCATAGAATCACAGAATTGTTAGGGTTGGAAGGGACCTCAAGGCTCAGCCAGTCCCAACCCCCCTGCCATGGGCAGGGACAACTCACACCACAGCAGGTTGCTCACAGCCACATCCAGCCTGGCTGCAAACACCTCCAGGGATGAGGCTTCCACCACCTCCCTGGGCAACCTCTGCCAGTCTCTCACCACCCTCATGGGGAACAACTTCTTCCTAACATCCAATCTGAATCTCCCCATTTCTAGTTTTCTAGTCCTATCACTCCCTGACACCTTAAAAAGTCCCTCCCCAGCTTTCTTGGAGCCCCCTTCAGATCCTGGAAGGCCACAAGAAGTTCTCCTGGGAGACTTCTCCTCTCCAGACTGCACAACCCCAACTCTCTCAGTCTGTCCTCACACATTGCTGTCCCATGCAGAACTTGCTGCCTACCAGCACCCCAAGGTTTTTCTCCAGGGAGCTGCTCTCCAGCAGGGCAGCCTCTAACCTGTCCTGGTGCCTGTTGTTATTCCTCCCCACCTGCAACTAGAGGAGATTGCTCAGAGACCCAAACAGCCTGATCTGGAATGTTTATAGAGATGGAGCATCTCCCACCCCTCTGGGCAACCTGGGCCAGGGTCTCACCACCCACAGTGTAAACAGTGTTCTTTTTCTCTCCAGTCTAAATCAGCCCTTTTTTAGTTCAAGCCATCACTCCTTGTTCTGTCACAACAGGCCCTGCTCAGAAGTCTGTCCCCAGCTTCCTTGCATGCCCCTTTAAGGAATATAAAGGCCACCAGAAGGTCCTCCCAGAGCCTTCTCTTCTGCAGGCTGAACAACAAACATTAACCCAAACACTCTGGGTAAGCACAGAAACAAAACCACCCAAGGAATCATCTATCTGCAAGTTATCACAGCTGGTAGAACTGATTGCAACTCTCCTTCTTTGCTGGCATACAAATCCATTTTCCTTCTAAAAATTCCTTCCAAAAGCTCATTTTTTTTCTTTTTTTTCCCCTTACAAGATACAAACAAAAACCTCAACCCAAACAAAGCCTCCCACATGTAGAATCATAGAATCAAACAGGTTGGAAGAGACCTCCAAGATCCTCCAGTCCAACCCATCCCCCAGCCCTATCCAATCAACCAGACCATGGCACTGAGTGCCTCATCCAGGCTTCTCTTGAACATCTCCAGGGATGGTGACTCCACCACCTCCCTGGGCAGCACATCCCAATGGCAAATCTCTCTCTCTGTACAAAAACTTCCTTCTAACATCCAGCCCAAACCTCCCCTGGCACAGCTTGAGACTGTGTCCTCTTGTTCTGGGAGAAGAGCCCAACCCCCATCTGGCTGCAACCTCCCTTCAGGGAGTTGTAGACAGCAATGAGGTCTGCCCTGAGCCTCCTCTTCTCCAGGCTGAACACCCCCAGCTCCCTCAGCCTCTCCTCACAGGGCTGTGCTCCAGACCCCTCCCCAGCTTTGTTCCCCTTCTCTGGACACCTTCCAGTCCCTCAACATCTCTCTTGAACTGAGGAGCCCAGAACTGGACACAGCACTCAAGGTGTGGCCTGAGCAGTGCTGAGCACAGGGCAGAATAACCTCCCTGTTCCTGCTGGCTACACTATTCCTCATGTGACAAGAAGAGTTTTAAGCCCACAGGACCCTTATTTCCTCCCTGGTGGGAATTTGTGGGCACTCTCTGTCCTGCTCAGTTTTACTGAGCATTACGCAATTCCAAACTCTGGGGTTTGTTTGGGATTTTGGGTTCTTGGGTTTGTTTTTTTTTTTTCTGCTCACTTAACGGATTAAAACCTGTCAAACTTTAGCCAAAATATATATATATATATATAAAAGAGAAGAAGAAAAGAAAAAGAAAAGGAACAGGGGGAAAAGAAGTGCCAAGTGACACATTGGAAGCAGTTTATTGTTGTTAAGTACTCACAGCAGGTTCACCTTGACAGTCTGTCACAACAGAATGGGGATGTTCTGTCACAGCTGAATCACCTAACACCCCCCTGACAAAGGAGGAGCTCTGAGTTTGAAGCCACCTGACAAGCCAGGATTTGCCTCAACCTTCCCAAACATGCTGAGGTGGAATGCAGAAGGGAAAGCCAAGAAGGAAGAGATGAAAAGTTGAAGGCAAGGAGGCAGCCTTTCAAGCCAGGCAGTGTTTTGCCCTCCCGTGCTTGATGGACGTGGCATGACTAAAAGGCTAAAGATGAGGGTAATGAAAAACAAACAGTTCCTTTCTAAAATTAAAAAAAAGGATATGATGGAGAAGAAAAAAAAAAAAAGGAAATAAAAGAGCCTATTTTCTCAGGAGCTTGTTCCAGCAGCATTATTGACTTGCTGGAGCATTATTAGCACATCACTCACTCACTGCGGGGCTATTTGTGTAACCTCCTGCATGTTGGTTTATTGCAACATATACAGAGGGAAAAGCAGAGACACACAGTAAAGAGCACTGGGATTCATCACCTCCACCAACAAGATCTGGTTTGGAGTGTGTGAGGCCATGAGAAGGCCTCGAGGAGGCTCCTTCATAAGCAGCTAGAACATCTTGGCTCCCTTTATGCTGGAGCAAACATGCTCATTGCCACAGCTGGATGGGCCAGCATTGCATCTGGACTGGGCATGCAAAGCCCAGTGACTGGACATTACAGAACCACAGCATGGAGTGGGCTGGAAGGGACCTCTGGAGCTCATCCAGTCCAACCCCACTGCCAAAGCAGGGCACCCACAGCAGCTTGCCCAGGAGCACAATGGCCAGGAGGGTTTGGAAGCTCTCCAGAGAAGGAGACTCCACAGCCTCTCAGGGCAGCTTGCTCCAGGGCTCCAGCAACCTCACACAGGAGAATTTTCTCCCCCTTTTGGATGGAACCTCCTGTGTTCCAGTTTGTGCCCATTGCCTCTGTTGCTGGGTATCACTGACAAGATTCTGACCCCATCCTCTTGGTGCTCAGCCTTTATCAATATCAAAGTGCTGATCAGATCCCCTCTCATGCTGCTGTTCTCCAGGCTAAACAGCACCCAGGTGGCTGTGCCCTTCAGAAAGATGCTCCAATGCCCTCAGCATCTTTGTGGTCTTTGCTGATCTCTCTCTTCAGGAGTTCTCCATCTCTCTTGAACTGGGGAGCCCAGAACAGGACACAGTACTCCAGTACTAGGTGTCACAAGGACAGAGTAGAGGGGAAGGAGAATCCACCTTGACCTGCTGACCACACTCTTCCTAACACACCCCAGGAGACCATTGGTTTTCTTGGCCACCAGAGCACACAGCTGGCTCATGGCTAGCAGGACTCCCAGGTCCTTGTTGTAGAATCACAGCATTGTCAGGGTTGGAAAGGACCTCAAGGCTCAGCCAGTTCCAACCCCCCTGCCATGGGCAGGGACACCTCACACTCCAGCAGGTTGCTCACAGCCACATCCAGCCTGGCTGCAAAAACCTCCAGGAATAAAGCTTCCACCACCTCCCTGGGCAACCTCTGCCAGTCTCTCACCACCCTCATGGGGAACAACTTCTTCCTAACATCCAATCTGAATCTCCCCACTTCTAGTTTTGCTCCATTCCCACACAGGTAAGATAAGGGAGCTTGTTGTTCTTCTACTGATTTGGGAGCCACTAGGTGACAAATGAAGGCACCAAACCTGTTGCTGTATAGCAATGAGATCCCAGACATGCAGAGAGTCTCAGAAATCCTCCCGCAAGTCCTTTATTGCTGCCTGGTAGAATCCCCAGCATTACAGAGTCTTAGAGTCCCACTTGCAGCAGAAGTCCTGGAAGCCCTTAACAGACAGAGCAGCTAGCAGCAGTCCTGAGCACAGCCCTAGCAGCATCCCTACACTGAAGCCCTAGCCAGAAGTAGCTAACTGACAGAAGCAGAACTCCCTAGCAGCCCTAAACCCCCCAAGCTGTTCCTAACCTAAGCCCCTAACCAAAGCCCTAACCAAAGACACTCTTGCTCAGGGTGGCTGCTTTTCATACTCTTTGTTATCAGTCCCCTAACCAGGAAAACCCAACCACATCTATAAGCTAAAATCTTTTCCCAGCATGCCAAGGAGGTGGCTCCTGCAGCATGTTCCCATCCAAGGGTGCCAAGGTGAGGCTGTTGTTCCTGGCACCCATGGAATGTGATTGTTTTGCTCTAGGCAGTGTGCAATTGGTCAGATAAGGAATCCTGCACTCTGCACAGGTCCAGCAGCTGCTCTCACAGCAGAGGCTGCAACAGGAGTCCATGCTGGGAAGGGAGCAGAGAGAAGCAAAGGGCAGAAACTGCAATCATGCCTGTTTGTATCTGGGAGTAGATGCAGAATTATGGCGATGGAATAACAAAAGATTACACTTTGCAGTCCACCCCTGGACCTCTCTGATACTTGGAGGACTTTCAACTCTGTGGTTTAAGACACCCCAGTTTCTTAAACCCACAACACAGTGCATGAAACTTTCATTGCTCTCTGGAAAACATGAAGGTTACAGAAGTCTTCATCACAGGACAAAGCCTGGCTCAGTTTCCAGGGCTGCCTGAGTCTTTTTGCATAGAATCATAGAATTGTTTTGGTTGGAAAAGACCTCTAAGATCATCAAGTCCAACCATCCACCTAACAACATCATGGCCATTAAACCATGTCCCAAAGTGCCATATCCATTTCTTGAACACATCCAGGGACAGCAACTCCACCACCTCCCTGGGTAACCTGCTCCAATTTAGAGGATGTTATGTATTTTAAAAGATAAATCCACACTCCTTAGCTGCTTTAGGCTCTCAGAACTTACCACACAGTGACATGCAACAAAGAACTCAAGAAAATAAAAAAGAAAAAAAGTGCACTTGCATCCCAGGGAGCCAAGCAGAGCCTGGGCTGCATCAAGAGAAGTGTGGCCAGCAGGGCCAGGGAGGGGATTCTCCCCCTCTGCTCCACTCTGCTCAGACCACACCTGGAGCTCTGTGTCCAGTTCTGGAGCCTCTGTTCCAGGAAGGATCTGGAGGTGCTGGAAGGTGTCCAGAGAAGGGCCACCAGGATGAGCAGAGGGCTGGAGCTGCTCTGCTCTGAGGACAGACTGAGAGAGTTGGGGTTGTGCAGTGTGGAGAGGAGAAGGCTCCCAGGAGACCTTCTTGTGGCCTTGCAGGATCTGAAGGGGACTCCAAGAAAGCTGGGGAGGAACTTTTTAGGATCTCAGGTAGTGATAGGACTAGGGGGAATGGAACAAAGCTGGAAGTGGGGAGATTCAGACTGGATGTGAGGAAGAAGTTCTTCCCCATGAGAGTGGTGAGAGCCTGGAATGGGTTATCCAGGGAGGTGTTTAAGGCCAGGCTGGATGAGGCTCTGGCCAGCCTGCTGTAGTGTGAGGTGTCCCTGCCCATGGCAGGGGGGTTGGAACTGGATGAGCCTTGTGGTCCCTTCCAACCCTGACTGATTCTAGGATTCTATGAAAAAAGAAAAGCCAAAAGACAGCAACATGTGGGAGTTGCTGTGTGTGAAACCTCTGAAGGTTTCTATCATGGAGACTTCAGTAGCATCACTGAATTTCAACCCACTTGGTGGTGGCAACTGAAGAACACAGCTCAGCATGATATGTTGGGGATCAGTCTCCACATGACATCAGTTGTGTGTGTGCTGAATGGGAGCTCTGTGAAAAATTGGTGGTATGGAAGGTCCATTCAACAGACTGCAGCAGAGTTGGTCTTTCCCATTTTCACTGAAGGAAATGAGCAGCATTTTGTGTTTTTCACTCAGGGCAGTCAGAAAATCACTGTCAAATTCAATGTCCTGGGGAAAGCTGCAACATCTAAGAGCCTAAGGCAGCCAAAGACCCTTCTGTAAGGTGACACCCAGCCATCGTGGTACCCCTTGGGCATTCACTGGCTCCAGCAAAGAGAAGAGAGATGCAAGCAAGATGACTGTTTTCAGTTTCAGCCTTGCCTTTTCTTTTGTCTCTCATGACCAGGAGCATACCACAGCAAGCTGACAGCTGATTGAAACTCAGCATCACATGGGACAGTAAATGAAGGAATGAGAGGAAAGATTTCCTTTTATGCAAGCTTCTTACCAAGAGGCTTCATCAAGCCACCACCACAGTGGGGAGGTTCTCCTTCCCTTCTGCCCCCTGCATGAGGTGTGAGGTGTCCCTGCCCATGGCAGGGGGGTTGGAACTAGATGATCCTTGTGGTCCCTTCCAACCCTGACTGATTCTATGGTTCTATGATTCAATGAAGTGCAGCTGTGCTGCAAAGCTCCAGGACTTGCCTTGTGAAGCAAAACTTAAACATCTCACTGATTTTGACTCTTTTTCAGAGCTTGGTACACACAAAGTTAGATCTGTGGCTTCAAAAACAAAGATAGAGAAGAAATTAAAGAGGGTCCTGGAAAAAAATAAAAGATCAAGAAGCAGCACTCAGCAGGAAAAAAGGATTGCAGTGAAACCTTTTCCACGTTCACAGGCTGCTTGAACACCCCCAGGGTTGGTGACTGCAGTGCAGAAATATTTCCTAGCATCCAGCTTGAACCTCCCCTGGGGCAGCTTGGAACCATTGCCTCTGCTCCTGTCCCTTGCCACCAAGGAGCAGAGGCTGTCCCCTCCTCACCCCAACCTCCCTTCAGGGAGCTGCAGAGAGCAATGAGGTCTCCCTCAGCCTCCTCTTCTCCAGCCTCAACACCCCCAGCTCCCTCAGCCCCTCCTCTATCCCAGGGGCTCCAGGCCCTTCTCCAGCCTCGTTGCCCTGCTCTGGACAGGCTCCAGCCCCTCAATGTCCTTCGTACAGTGAGGGCCCAGAGCTGCACACCTCAAGTCTCTTCAGAGCTACTCTCCACCCACTCTGCACCCAGCCTGGATTTGTGTCTGGGACTGGTCCAACCCAGATGCAGGGCATTAGTAAGGTCTTCTCTCAGCCTTCTCTTCTCCAAACTAAACAATCCCAGGGCTCTCGGTCTTTCTCCATGGCAGAGATGTTCAAGTCCCCCACACTATCCTTGTAGCTTCTATTGGACTCTCTCCAGCAGGTCTCTGTCTCTCTTGAACAGGAGAGCCCAAACTGGACACAAGATTGCAGGTGTGGTCTCAGCAGGGCAGAGCAGAGAGACAGGAGAATCTCCCCAGCCCTGCTGGCCACACTTTTCTTGCTGCACCCCAGGATCCCATTGGCTCTCTTGGCCACAAGGGCACATTGCTGTCCCATGCAGAACTTGCTGCCCACCAGCACTCCAAGGTCTTTCTCCACAGAGCTGCTCTCCAGCAGGATGACCTCTAGTCTGTCCTGGTGCCTGCTGGTGTTCCTCCCCAGGTGCAGGACTCTGCACTTGTCCTCACTGAACTTCATGAGGTTCCCTTCCCCCAGCTCTCAGCCTGTCCATGGGTTGGCAGCACAGCCTGAGGGCTCTCAGCCACCCTCCAGCTTGGGATCAGCAGCAAACTGCCTGAGGGTCCACTCACTGCCCTCAGCCAGGGCACTGACAAAGATACTGAACCAAACTGGACCCAGCCCTGAGCCCTGGGGAGCAGCACTGGGCTCAGCCCTTCAAATGGACTCTGTGCCACTGATCACAACCCTCTGAGCTCTGCTGTGGTGCCAGTTTCCAGCCCTCCTCATGGCCCAGCCATCTAACCAGCTTCTCTTGGCTTTACCTGTGAGGATGTTGTGGGAGACAGCACCACAAGCCTTGCTGAAGCCAAGGCAGATGATGTCCATGGCTCCCCCTTCACCTCCCCATTTGCTCCTGCCCTCAGAGATCTCCATCAGATTAGCCAAGCACCACTTCCCCTTAGTGAATCTATAATCATCTTCTTTTCTTCCGTATGGTTCGAGATGGAATCCAGAATGAGCTGCTTCCTCACCTTTCCAGGGATGGAGGCTATCTCAAGCTGCCTGGGTGTTCCTTCTTCTCCTTTTTGAAGACTGGAGTGGAAATTGATCCTAGTAGTGGAGCAGCACTCCTAGGGGGACAGGCTGAGGGAGCTGGGGCAGCTCAGCCTGGAGGAGGCTGCAGGAGGACCTTATTGCAGCCTCCATAAAGGGGACCTAGGAGAAAGATGAGGAGAGCCTTTTGCAACAGAACCAGGGGATTGGCTTTTCAACTAAAAGAGGGGAGATTTAGATTAGACAGAAGGAATGGTGAGGATGGTGAAACATTAGCCCAGACTGCCCAGAGAGGTGGTAGAACCCCATCCCTACAAAAGTTCAAAGAAGGATGGAGCTCTGAGCTGGGGTAGCTGTAGATGTCCCTGCACAGTGCAGGGCAGTTGGCCTAGGAGACCTCTAGAAGTCCCTTCCAGCCTAAAGAATTCTCTGATCCTGTGATCCATGATGGGTTTGCACAGCTGTTGTAACTGAGTGACATCCATTTGAGGATAAAAGCTATGTAATTATTATTAATTAATAATAATAAATATTTTTATTTATTATTATTAATAACAATGATTATTACCATCATCATCAAATCACCCAGGTTGGAAGGGACCTCCAAACCTCATCCAGTCCAACCCCTCTGCATTCAGCAGGGACATCCTCCACTAGATCATGTTGCCCAGAGCCCTGTCCAGCCTCACCTTGAAGATCTCCAGGGATGGGGCCTCAACCACCTACCTGGGCAACCTGTTCCAGTGCTCAACCACCATTATTATTATTATTATTATTATTATTATTATTATTATTATTATTATTATTATTATTATTATTATTATTATTATTAAAAACAAGAATAAAACAACAACAATGATGATAATAATGATAATAATGGTAGTAATAATAATAATAATAATGATGATAATAATAATAATAACAAAAAAAATTAGAGCCTAGAACGGTCTGCCCAGGGAGGTGGTGGAGTCACCATCCCTGGAGGTGTTTAAGGCAAGACTGGATGTGGCACTCAGTGCCATGGTCTGGTGGATGTGGTGGTGTTGGGTCACAGGCTGGGCTGGATGAGCTCAGAGGTCTGCTCCAGCCTCAGGAATTCTGTGATTCTGTGATTCTGATTTGGTAATAATGATGATGGTAATAACAATGTTGATGAATCATAGAATCATAGAGCTGTCAGGGTTGGTAGGGACCTCAAGGATCACCCAGTTCCAACCCCCCTGCCATGGGCAGGGACACCTCACACTCCAGCAGGTTGCTCACAGCCACATCCAGCCTGGCTGCAAAAACCTCCAGGGATGAGGCTTCCACCACCTCCCTGGGCAACCTCTGCCAGTCTCTCACCACCCTCATGGGGAACAACTTCTTCCTAACATCCAATCTGAATCTACCCATTTATAGGTTTTTTTTCCTATCCACCCCCCCCCAGTCCTATCACTCCCTGACACCCTCCAAAGTCCCTCCCCAGCTTTCTTGGAGCTCCCTTCAGATCCTGCAAGGCCACAAGAAGGTCTCCTCAGAGCCTTCTGCTCTCCAGACTGCACAACCCCAACTCTCTCAGTCTGTCCTCAGAGCAGAGCAGCTCCAGCCCTCTGCTCATCCTCCTGGCCCTTCTCTGGACACCTCCCAGCACATCAGTGATTAATAACACCAACACCACTCCCAATAATAGCAGTGATAACAATGACAACCTGAAGCTCACAGTTCTGCCACAGTTTCTAGGGCATCACTTTTTCATCATCAGCTTGTCAACAGCTGTAGCTCATAAACCAGGAACGTTTAGTACCCAGAAATTGTAAATGACAACTGATTTATGATATGCTTGTGCCTCTCTAAAAGAAAGGTCACAGCAAGCATGGCTCTGGAATCAAAGCAAATCAATGATGCAGCTAAGACACCTGGCCATGGCCTGCAACTGACACTGGCAGCTTCTCTTTGCTGTGCTAATGAAAGGTTTTTATCCTGCAGTTGGATGATTCCAAAGGTCCCACATTTTCCCATGGACAAAGGCTTTAAACACTTCACACATGTTTTGCTTTGCTCTTCTCCTGCACCACAGCATTCCGAGTTTGTGGTAGATGTCTGATCCCATCCCATCACATCATGGAAATTTTTACCTTCTGGAGTATTTTTTTGTTTCAGCTGACAGCACATAGATTCTGGCAAAAGTGGTCCACATTTTCTAAAAAGCGAAAGAAAAAAAACCCCAAACCCAACCAACAAAAAAAAAAAAAAAAACCCAAAAAAAAAAATGAATTTGCACAGCTCATCAAAGTTCTTTGGATAACTACAGATTATTGTTTCCTATCATCACTGCATGACAGGAGTAAATCCATGGTGCTTTACAGGCTAGAAGCATTCAGTCACAGGATCACAGAGCCCAGAATGTTAGGGGTTGGAAGAGACCTCTGGAGGTCTTCCAGTCCAACCCCCTGCCAGAGCAGGACCAGAGAATCCAGCACAGGTCACACAGGAACACATCCAGACAGGGCTGCAAAGGCTCCAGAGAAGGAGACTCCACAACCTCTCTGGGCAGCCTGTTCCAGGGCTCTGGGACCCTTACAGTCAAGAAGTTCTTCCTCGTGTTGAGGTGGAACCTCCTGTGCTGCAGTTTCCACTCATTGCCCCTTGGCCTATGCCAGGGCACAAGTGAGCAGAGGCTGTCCCTGTCCCTTCCTTCCTGACCCCCAGCCCTCAGATCTTGATAGACATTGATCAGATCCCTCTCAGCCTCATCCTCTCCAGACTGCACACCCCCAGGGCTCTCAGCCTCTCCTCCCCAGGCAGTGTTCCAGTCCCTTCAGCATCCTTGGAGCCCTCCCTTGGACTCTCTCCAGCAGATCCCTGTCCCTCTGGAACTGGGGAGCCCAGAACTGGATGCAATATTCCAGGTGAGGTCTTGGCAGGGCAGAGTAGAGGGGGAGGAGAACCTCCCTGGATCTGCTGGACGCATTCTGCTGGTACAGGCCAGGATGCCTTTTGTCCGGCTGGACATAACACTCTGTGTGTCTTTAGCCTGTGATCTCCTGCTGAAAATATATTAGAATCATAGAATTGTTAGGATTGAAAGAGACCTCAAGGATCAGCCAGTTCCAACCCCCTGCCATGGGCAGGGACACCTCACACTCCAGCAGGTTGCTCACAGCCACATCCAGCCTGGCTGCAAAAACCTCCAGGGATGAGGCTTCCACCACCTCCCTGGGCAACCTCTGCCAGTCTCTCACCACCCTCATGGGGAACAACTTCTTCCTCACGTCCAGCCTGAATCTCCCCACTTCCAGCTTTATTCCATTCCCCCCAGTCTTATCACTCCCTGACACCTTAATAAGTCCCTCCCCAGCTTTCTTGGAGCCCCCTTCAGATCCTGAAAGGCCACAAGAAGGTCTCCTGGGAGCCTTCTCTTCTCCACACTGCACAACCCCAACTCTCTCAGTCTGTCCTCACATCAGAGCAGCTCCAGCCCTCTGCTCATCCTGGAGGCCCTTCTCTGAACACCTTCCAGCACCTCCAGATCCCTCTTGTACAGAGGCTCCAGAGCTGGACACCTCAGACAGAAACTGTAGAGACATCACTGCATGCCAGGCACTTCGCCTTGCAGACATCACTTTGGTTACTCTCAAGAGTGCTGAAAAAAACCAAAAACCACAAACCCTTGGACTGGATGAGCTCCAGAAATCACTTCCAGCTCTCATCATCCTGTGATCCTGTGATTCTGTGAAGATCCTGTGATGATTCTGTGATCCTGAGGCATATCCAAGGGGCACAAATTCTGTAGGGCAGCACACCCAAAGGTACCTAAAAAGACAACAGCATAAAAGGTCAGGCACACTCAGCCCCAGCCATCACCCCTAACGGATTAAGTATTGATTAATATTGAACTGTATTGACCTGCAGGAAGGCTGCAGAGGGACTTCTTACAAGAGTGTCCAGCGACAGGACAAGGGGAAATGGATTTCAATTGGAGAAGAGGCTTAGATTGGATCTTAGGAAGAAATTCTGCACTATGAGGGTGGCAAGGCTCTGGAATGGACTGTCCAGAGAGGCTGAGGATGCCTCCTGGAGATGTTCAAGGCCAGGTTGGACCTTGAGCAACCTTGGCTGGCTGGGAGGTGTCCTTGCCTGTAGCAGGGCGTTGGGTTAGATGATCTCTGAGGTCTCTTCCAGCCTAAGCCCTTCTATGAGTCTATGATTAGGTTTGGGTTCAGTTCAGCTCTGGTTGGTGGTTTATTGTTGTGATTGTGTTTGCTCTTGAAGGAACAAGTTCACAGGATCACAGGATCACAGGATCACAGGATCATCACAGAATCACAGGATCACAAGGTCAGAGGATCATCACAGAATCACAGGATCACAACACAGGATTATCACAGGATCACAGGATCATCACAGGATCATCACAGAATCACAAGATCACAAGATCATGGGATCATCACAGAATCACAGGATCATCACAGGATCACAGGATCATCACAGGATCGTCACAGGATCGTCACAGAATCACAGGATCATCACAGGATCACAGGATCATCACAGGATCATCACAGAATCACAGGATCATCACAGGATCACAGGATCATCACAGGATCGTCACAGGATCATCACAGAATCACAGATCATCACAGAATCACAGAATCATCACAGAATCACACAGATCACACAGGATCATCACAGGATCGTCACAGGATCATCACAGAATCACAGGATCATCACAGGATCATCACAGGATCACAGGATTGTCACAGAATCACAGGATCACAGAATCATCACAGAATCACAGGATCACAGGATCATCACAGAATCACAAGATCACAAGATCATGGGATCATCACAGAATCACAAGATCACAAGATCATGGGATCATCACAGAATCACAGGATCATCACAGGATCGTCACAGGATCACAGGATCATCACAGGATCACAGAATCATCACAGAATCACAGGATCACAGGATCATCACAGAATCATTGCAGGATCACAGGATCATCACAGGATCACAGGATCATCACAGGATCATCACAGAATCACAAGATCACAAGATCATGGGATCATCACAGAATCACAGGATCATCACAGGATCGTCACAGGATCACAGGATCGTCACAGGATCACAGAATCACAGAATCATCACAGAATCACAGGATCACAGGATCATCACAGAATCATTGCAGGATCACAGGATCATCACAGGATCACAGGATCACAGGATGATGAGAGTTGGAAGTGACCTCTGGAGCTCACCCAGTCCAACCCCCTGCTCCAGCAGGGCACCCACAGCAGCTTGCCCAGGATCACAATGGCCAGGGGGGGATGTTTGGAAGCCCTCCAGAGAAAGAGACTCCACAACCTCTCTGGGCAGCCTCTCCAGGCCTCCAGCACCCTCACACCAGGCACACACACTAGGCAGCCTGAGACTTGCCTAGCAGTGGGAGAGGGAAGAAAGAGCCCTGGGGGTTTGGGTTTACCCTCAGGTGGGAAGAAGGGAAGGATTGGGAAGCCTTTGGGAATTCTGTGAGGGGTTCTGTACGCTTTGGGATACTCTTTGCCACTATGCTTTGTAGTTTGTAGTTTTCTGTAGCTTCACCAATTGCTTTTCCATTTAAACTTTCCACCACTCTCCAATCCGTTTGTGTGAGTCTCATTCTTTTGTCCCTTTCGGGGCAAGAGACGATCTGTCTGGCCCCAAACCAGCACAGGAGTGAAAAAGAGGGAGGGAGAACAAATAAGGGAAAACTTTCATGCATTTCATGCAGTCAAAGCATGCACCAGGAAATGATGCAGCACACAGCATCATCTGGAATTTAAAATCAGACTGTTGGGGGTACTTAAGTGTTACCCTAAAACACCTGCAACACAAAGGCTTTTGAAATTCCCCCAATTCCACCAGGGACCAGAAAAAATTCACATTTGTTTGATCAGATTTGTTTAAAACAACAGCAACCAAACCCACAATTTGCTTCTGACATGTCCTGATTGCTTTCTCAATTAAAATAGGATAGGTTGAAGATCAGAACTGAGTTAAAACAGGACAGCTCTAAGCTGCTGCAGGCAGTGGAACATCCCCTGTGAGGCCAGGCTGAGGGAGCTGAGGGCTTGGAGCAGAGGAGCCTGAGGGCTGCCCTCAGTGCTGGGAATAAAGACGTGCAGGGCTGGAGCCAGGCTCTGCTCAGGGATGTCCAAGGACAGCACAAGGGGCACTGGGGGCAAGCAGGAGCAGAGGAGGTGCCAGGGGAACAGAAGGGAAAACTTTGTCCCTGTGAGGGTGTCATAGTTTAAAGAGCTGAGAGAAATACCTTTACACCCAAGGGAAGTAAAGCAGAGATGCTCTCATTGAATTGGAGAGAAATAGAGAATTGTATTCAAAAATCCACAGGAAAATACAGAATACAGGAATTCTTCACACCTAATACATGTACAGTCCCTTCAGGTACTGGAAGGCTGCTCTGAGGTCTCTCTGGAGCCTTCTCCAGGCTGAACAGCCCCAACTCTCTCAGCCTGTCCCCACAGGGGAGATTCTCCAGCCCTCTGAGCATCTTTGTGGCTTCTTCTGGACTCTCTCCAGCAGCTCCAGGTCCTTCTTGTGCTGGGCCCCCAGAGCTGGAGGCAGTGCTGCAGGTGGGGTCTGAGCAGAGCAGAGGGGCAGAATCCCCTCCCTGTGCTGCTGCTCTCCCTGCTCTGGATGCAGCTCAGCACACAGCTGGCTCTGGGCTGCCAGGGACCATTGCTGGCTCCTGGGGAGTTTGTCACCAACTGACACCCCCAAGGCCTTCTCCAGGTTGCTCTTGAGCCACTCCTCACCCAGCCTGGATTTGTGCTTGGGATTGCCTGGAGGCAGGTGCAGGACCTTGCACTTGTCCTTGTTGAGCTTCATGAGGCTGGCTTGGGCACACCACTCAATCCTGTCCTGGTCCCTCTGGATGGATCCCTCCCCTCCAGCATGTCAGCCTGGCCACACAGCTTAGATAAAACAGCTGAAGATGTGTCTTGGATGCAGAGAAAGCTTGGAGCTTTGTACCACTCAGATCTGCTTAACTAGTAGGAACTTCACAGCACTGACAGATAAAAGCTTAGTGAGGAAATTTCTGCTTGGGGAGATAAAGTTTCTGCAAAAAAGGCAAGGATGCAAAGAAAATAAAGTGTACTAGACAAAGGAGTGATAAAAGCATATCAAAAGGCATGGGAAGGTAATGAGGATTACCAAAAGGAGAGCTTGAACTTGCAAAGTATGGAATATTCATAGAATCATAAAAAGTCAGAGAACATAAAACCTCAGGATGGAAGAGACCTCAAGGACCATCTGGTCCAAGCTTCACTGCCAAAAGCACCATCTAGGGAAGCTGGCACAGCTGAACCTCCAAAGTGCCCAAAGCTGGCAACTCCACCACTTCCCTGTAGAGATTATTCCAGGGGCTGCTTGTTCTCACTGTGAAATTTTTTCCTCTTCTCTCCAATGGGAATCTCCCCAGGAGTAACTTCTACCCATTCCCAGTCCAGACAGGAGGAACTCCAGCTAACAGTGATGCTTTGAAGTCAGTTTGGGTGTTTTCCGCATCTGAAAGGGGTATCAGACAGTGAGTAGACAGCAATGTGCTACTGGCTCCAAAAGTATTCCTGCTTCCAGAACAAGTTCTGAAAGTGAATGGAAAGGGAAATGAAATGCAATGAAAAGGAAAGGCTGAAGGCGGAAGAACCTGGCAGATCCTCATGATTTATAGGAACTTTATGAAAACTGCAAGGCACAACTGGGAGTTGGGGGAGAAGCTCAGAAAATTGTGACAGAAAGTATAGAAACCACAGTTCCCTACCTGCCATTATTACTCCCATTTTCAAACAGGGTAAGAAGGAGGAACCAGGGAACTCCAGGCCAGGCAGTCTCACCTCTGTGCCTGGTAAGATCATTGAGCAGATTCTCCTGGAGGCACTACTGAGACAGAAGAATAGTGAAGAGGTGATTGGGTACAGTCAGCATGGGTTTACCAAGGGCAAGTCCTGCCTGACAAACCTGGTGGCCTTCTATGAACAGATCACAACATTAATAGATGAGGGGAGAGCAACTGATGTCATTGACCTGGACCTGAGCAAGGCCTTCCACACTGTCCCACACCACAGCCTGGGCTCCAAACTGGTGACACATGGGTTTGATGGTGTGGCAGTTTGGGCTGGGTGCCCCCTGCCACTGCTGCATGAGATACACCTCTGGTGTCCTGGGTGCCTGCCCAATAGGGGTGGACACAGGAAACGGCGTATTTCTACCCATAAATCCTGCACCCTATAAAGCCATCTGCAGAGTCATTCTCTTCCTCTTTCTTCCCTCTCTGCTCCCATGGGAGATGTCCTCTCTTATCGGGTAATGCCGGGGAGTATCTCAGGCCTCTTAGGCCTGTCTAGGCCTAATGCCAGGAGGAGAATGGAGGGGGGGGCAGTCTCAGACCTGTCCAGCCTGAGGCTTGCCTAGCAGTGGGAGGGGGGGAAGGAAGAGCCCTGAGGGATTGGGTAGACCCTCAGGTGGGAGGAAGGGAGGACTGGGAAGCTTTTTGGGAATTCTGTGAGGGGGTTCTGTATGCTTTAGGATGTTCTTTTCCACTATGCTTTGTAGTTTGTAGTTTTCTGTAGCTTCACCAATTTGCTTTTCCATTTAAACTTTTCCATCACTCTCCAATCCGTTTGCCTGTGTCATTCTTTTGTCCCTTTCGGGGCAAGAGATGTTCTGGCTGGCCTCAAACCAGCACAGATTTTTGGTAGCAGAGGATGGTTCCTGCGGGGCTCTGCAGGTTGGTTTGGAGAGGTGCAGGGGTGGAAAAGTTAAACTGGATGTCTGGGCGTTGTTGGTTTTGGTGGCTGGGCTCAAGGCTTTGTGCTGGCGCGATCGTGTGGGCGTTTTATGGGTTCCGAGGGGACGCCCTGGTGCATGGCAGTGGCATAGAATCCCGTCTGCCCTTCCAAGCGGCAGCGGTGATTTTGTAGCCATTTGCTTCGGGGGGAAAGCTTAAGAATGCGGTGCCTGTCCCTTTCCCTTTTGCTCCCCGCGGCGCCAGCGGCAAGCAGGGCTGTGCGGAGCCGAGGAAGGGGGAGGGACAGTCGGAAGCAGACCAGGGTCGGCTTGTCCCGCGGCGGTGGGGGCTGGCCGCAGCGGGAGGTGAGCGGTGGCTCCCGTAATCAAGAAGGCGGGCGGTGGCTCCAGTTCAAAGGCTGCTTCCGAGGACCCAGGGAGCGAGAGTAGCTTTGGCTGGAAAAGCCGCTCTTGTGGCCCGAGGGGTGGCGGCGGTTTGGATCTGTACCGCGGCTGCAGAGGTGACGGCGGCTCTCGCTGTTATCTCTCCCCTGATTTTCGGACGCGCTCCGAAAATGGCGCCTAGCACCTGGCTCCGCCTCTCTTCTCGGCTGGCTTGCAGTGCAGCCACTCCCTCTCCGGGGGAGGGCTGTGTAGCCGGATGCCTCCATGCCTTGGCATGCGTACGCTCAGGGGGAGCGGTGTGCCTGTGCGTGGTGTGCATCCATATTAGCCTCGGGCCGCGGCTGGAAGCGGTCAGCACTGGGCTTGGGAAAGGTCCGTGCAGCTTTGGAAAGTCTCAGCGTGCTGTTGCCTGCAAGGGGTGGAAGGAGTCGAGTTGAGGAGCCTGATTGCTCAGACTCGATTGCCCCAAGGGGTGGAGACATGCTGCTTGAGTGGATGGAGATTGATGTTTGATTGAGAAGTTGTGAGGTTATTTCCAGGTGGCCAGGATGTCCATCGGATCCATGAAGAGTTCACCGTGCAGAAGAATGAACTCTGCGTCGCTGGGAGGTTCCATAGGATGAGGGAGAAGAGCTGGAATGAACTGGAACTGTTATCTGAGCCCGAGGGACAGACTCTTCGGAAGGACGCCCAGATGAGGACCTGGACTTTGCCAGACATGTCATCTAAGAACTGTCTCTGATCTGATGATATGTTTTGGGTGCAGGAATTATGGGTATGAAATAAGGGGTGGGACGTGGCAGTTTGGGCTGGGTGCCCCCTGCCACTGCTGCATGAGATACACCTCTGGTGTCCTGGGTGCCCACCCACTAGGGGTGGACACAGGAAACGGCGTATTTCTACCCATAAATCCTGCGCCCTATAAAGCCATCTGCAGAGTCATTCTCTTCCTCTTTCTTCCCTCTCTGCTCCCATGGGAGATGTCCTCTCTTATCGGGTAATGCCGGGGGAATATCCTCAAGGCCTCTTAGGCCTGACTAGGCCTAATGCCAGGAGGAGAATGGAGGAGGCGGGGGGGGGGGCAGTCTCGGACCTGTCCAGCCTGAGGCTTGCCTAGCAGTGGGGGGGGGGGGGAAGGAAGAGCCCTGAGGGATTGGGTAGACCCTCAGGTGGGAGGAAGGGAGGATTGGGAAGCTTTTTGGGAATTCTGTGAGGGGGTTCTGTATGCTTTAGGATGTTCTTTTCCACTATGCTTTGTAGTTTGTAGTTTTCTGTAGCTTCACCAATTCGCTTTTCCATTTAAACTTTTCCATCACTCTCCAATCCGTTTGCGTGTGTCATTCTTTTGTCCCTTTCGGGGCAAGAGATGTTCTGGCTGGCCTCAAACCAGCACAGATGGGTGGAACATTCAGTGGGTAAAGAACTGGCTTGATGGCTGCACCCAGAGAGTGGCTGTCAATGGCTCCATGTCCCAGTGGAGGCCAGGGACAAGCAGAGTCCCTCAGGGCTCAGTGCTGGGACCAGGCTTGTTCAACATCTTTGTTGGTGCCATGGACAGAGGCATTGAGTGCACCCTCAGCAGGTTTGCTGATGACACCAAGCTGTGTGGTGCAACAGACAGGCTGGAGGGAAGGGATCCATCCAGAGGGCCTGGATAGGCTGGAGAGGTGGGCACAAGCCAACCTCATGAGGGTCAACAAGACCAAGGGCAAGGTCCTGCAGCTGGGTTGGGGCAATCCCAAGCACAACTACAGTCTGGGCAGGGACTGGCTGGAGAGCAGCCCTGAGGAGAGGGACTTGGGGGATGCTGGGGGAGGAGAAGCTCAACAGGAGCCAGCAGTGAGCACTTGCAGCCCAGAGAGCCAAGCAGAGCCTGGGCTGCAGCAGGAGAAGTGTGGCCAGCAGGGCCAGGGAGGGGATTCTCCCCCTCTGCTCCACTCTGCTCAGACCACACCTGGAGCTCTGGGTCCAGTTCTGGAGCCTCTATTCCAAGAGGGATCTGGACATGCTGGAAGGTGTCCAGAGAAGGGCCACCAGGATGAGCAGAGGGCTGGAGCTGCTCTGCTTTGAGGACAGACTGAAAGAGTTGGGGTTGTTCAGTCTGGAGAGGAGAAGGCTCCCAGGGGACCTTCTTGTGGCCTTCCAGTATCTGAAGGAGGCTACAAGAAAGCTGGGGAGGGACTTTTGAGGGTGTCAGGTAGTGACAGGACTGGGGGGAATGGAATAAAGCTGGAAGTGGGAAGATTCAGACTGGATGTGAGGAAGAAGTTCTTCCCCATGAGAGTGGTGAGAGCCTGGAATGGGTTGTGCAGGGAGGTGGTTGAGGCTCCATCCCTGGAGGTGTTTGCAGCCAGGCTGGATGAGGCTCTGGCCAGCCTGCTGTAGTGTGAGGTGTCCCTGCCCATGGCAGGGGGGTTGGAACTGGATGAGCCTTGTGGTCCCTTCCAACCCTGACTGATTCTATGATTCTATGATTATATAACAGGGGAAATTTTGGAACATCGTAAGTGAACAAGAAGCAGGTTCCGAACAATCAGGAGGTGTCAGCTCTTCCTGCATTAAGGATAGCAGAGCTGTCCTCATGATGTTCAGCACCAGAACTTTGCCTGAATTCCAAAGGGATTGCTCAAATTCTTGGAGCTAAAAGTCCTTCTGGGCTGTTAATCAACAGGAAACCCCCTGTGGAAGTCCCTAGATTGCAGACTGCTGCAGCCTAGGGGCAGCATTTGGTGCCTGACAGCTTCCTGTGCCTCTCTTAAGCATCTGCTACTGAACACGTAAAACCCCAAAGCCCTGGGTTAAAGGGAGCATCCTTGTAGAGGTGGTTTGTTGTACCTCATCTCCAGAAAGTCTCCAGAGGTGAGGGAGGGAGACTGGAGGGCCCCAAAGAATCACAGATTCATGGAATGGGTTGGGTTGGAAGGGAACTTAAAGCTCATCCAGTTCCAACTCCCTGCCATGGGCAGGAACACTTCCCACCAGCCCAGGTTGCTCAAGGACTCATCCAGCCTGGCCTTGAACACCTCCAGGGAGAGGACATCCACAGCCTCCCTGGGCAACCTGTGCCAGTGTCTCACCACCCTCACTGGAAAGAATTTCTTTCCAATATCCAGGCTAAATGTCACCTCCTCAAGTTTCAGTCCATTCCTCCTCATCCTGTCACTCCCAGGCCTTGTCAAAAGTCCCTCCCCAGCTCTCCTGGAGCCACAGCAGGTACTGGAAGGCTGCTCTAAGGTCTCCCTGGAGCCTTCTCTTCTCCAGGCTGAACAGCCCCAGCTCTCTCAGCCTGTCCCCAAAGGAGAGGTCCTCCAGCCCTCTGAGGATCTTGGTGACCTCCTCTGGACCTGCTCCAACAGTTCAATGACCTGGTGCTGGGGGCACTAGAACTGGACAAAGCACTGCAGGTGAGGTCAGAGCAGAGCAGAGCAGAGCAGAGGGGCAGGATCATCTGCCTCATCCTTCTGACACACACACACATCCTTCTGACCAGCTCAGCACACAGCTGCTTGCTGGGCTGCCAGAGACCATTGCTGGCTCCTGGGGAGTTTGTCATCAACTGACACCCCCAAAGCCTTCCCCTCCAGGCTGTCCTCAAGCCACTCTCTATCCAACCTGGATTTGTGCTTGGTGTTTCCCCAATCCATCTGCAGGACCTTGCACTTGGCCCTGCTGAGCTTCATGAGGCTGGCATGGGCACACCATTCAATCCTGTCCAAGTCCTTCTGGAATCCTTTGCCTAGGTAAATTACCAGCTCTAGGGCTTCCAAATCACTTCCAGAGCATTCACATCCAAGGCAAAAGCAAGGAGGAAAAGCAGAAGCTCTGGGAATAGAGCAAAACTAGAAGTGGGGAGATTCAGATTGGATGTTAGGAAGAAATTCTTCCCCAGGAGGGTGGTGAGAAACTGGCAGAGGTTGCCCAGGGAGGTGGTGGAAGCCTCATGCCTGGAGGTTTTTGCAGCCAGGCTGGATGAGGCTGTGAGCAACCTGCTGTGGTGTGAGGTGTCCCTGCCCATGGCAGGGGGGTTGGAACTGGATGAGTCTTGAGGTCCTTTCCAACCCTGACAATTGTGTGATTCTATGTAGCAGCAGAACAGATGGATTTAAGGAGTGATGATAATGCATTTAGTGTAAAATGTAGAAAAATATTCCCCACACCCTCAAGCAAGGACTGGAATAAAGCTTTCAGGAAGCAAGCAACTACTTTTAAGATTGAAGTTACTGATAAAAGAGGTTGTGTGGCACTGTCTCCTGTGGAAGCAGCAGACTGGGCAGAGCAAGGTAAAAGACCCTTGCAAGTCTAACACCTCCAATGTGGTCATTTATCTGGAGCAATTCTTTCATCTCCTTTGGTTTAGAAGGAGTCCAATTATTACCTTGTGCTCCACTCTGATGCATAGACCCAGGGCCAAGGAAAAGTAACTGCTGGGGCACAGAAGTGCAAGCAGACACCGGCTGGGTTTGAGTTTTGAGCACAGCTGTTGCTGTGTTTGTAAAGGCACAGCCTTTGCTGGAGCCCTCAACACAGGAAGGACATGGAGCTGAGGGAGAGGGGCCAGAGGAGGCCACAAGAAGGATCAGGGGGTTGGGGCAGCTCTGCTCTGAGGACAGGCTGAGGGAGCTGGGGGTGTTCAGCCTGCAGAAGAGAAGGCTCCAGGCAGACCTCAGAGCAGCCTGCCAGGACCTGAAGGGGCTACAAGAAGGCTGCAGAGAGACTGTTTGCAAAGGGCTGCAGGGACAGGACCAGGGACAATGGCTTCAAACTAGAGCAGAGCAGATTGAGATTGGATGTGAGGAACAAGTTCTGCCCCATGAGGGTGGTGGAACACTGGAACAGGTTACCCAGGGAGGTGGTTGAGGCCCCATGCCTGGAGATATTGAAGGTGAGGCTGGACAGGGCTCTGGGCAACCTGATCTAGTTGGGGATGTCCCTGCTGAGTGCAGGAGGGTTGGGCTGGATGAGCTTTGGAGGTCCCTTCCAGCCCAGACCATTCTATGATTGCATTTGTTTGCTGTAGTGCTGCAGCCCTCCTGCATGCAACTGCACAAGTATGGTTCCAGCTTGCAAACAACCAACCCTCCAGATCACAGCATTAGCTATAAATAAATCTCTCTCTCTTTGGTCTCACAACCTGAATTCTTTCCAGGGACAGGCTGTAATGAGTGTGGCATGGAGGGCTTTCAGCAGATGTGAAACAGGATAGATGGAGCTCTCCTCTGAACCGCCCGAGACGAGCTCTGCCTCGCATGGTTTGTAGTAATGGAGAGGAAATTGAGCATTAAATACAAATCAACAATCCCTCCTTTCACTGCAGAGGCGGAGCAGCAGAGCCAGTGAAGTCACTCTTTTCAGCACCTTGCATCCTGCTGGAGCTTTATTTACGGCACCGCAGCTCCCATCCTGGGGGAACGGCCACCTACAGGGTAACTCAAACAAAGAATGATTAAGAGAGAAAGCAATTTGAGGGCCAGTTTTTATACACAAAGATCAGAGGAGTGACATTTTCTTTGCTTGCAATTCATCACGGGGCTTGAGCCATATTCATTAAGCTATCACTCCCAGAGCCCCAGGGGAGGTCAGCGTGGCACAGGGAGAGCAGCAGATATTAGCTGGATGCTTGCACAATAAGGGGAGGCAGGAGATTTATTGGGTTTCTAATCCAAAGACTGACCTGACTCTCCGTTTAAAAGTTGAATAGGAAGTTGAAAATCCCTCCTAATGTTTCTGAGAGGTGTGAGGAGATGAGGCAAGCACCTGCAATGCATCACTCTGTTTGGATTGCAGCACGAATCGCTGGCCTGGTTGGCTGCAGCGGTCTCTCCGCAGAGGGAACAGGCAACAACAATCAAGGAGTTCAGTGCTCATTATGTGTGAAGAGAAAAATGGAATGCTGTCCTCTGGAACACCAGAGCACTCTCCAGCTCAACAACTCTGAAAAGCTGCCATCAAAAAAATCCAGCTTAAGCTCTGAGCAGTTCAAGTTCAAGCTAATGTTTGGGTGCAATTGGTTGTACAATTCAAACCAAGAGTTCATGTTTGGCTTTTCAGCTGGCATCTGGGATGTGCAGAATGGAACTATTAAGCTCCAGCACAAGCAGTGGATGGACTGCAAGGGTTATAATTACTCTTCACAGGGTTTTCTGGAGAGGGGAGAATGCCAAAATAAGGTGAGGTTCTTGGCATGATTCATTTCAGCTGCCAAAAGCTGCAGCCTGACCAAGGGCATCCTGACGACGATGCCAATACTCAGTGTACTCAGCTTGACTCCATCACAGAATTTGTTCAGTTGGAAAAGATCTCCAAGATCAACTAGGCTAACCAGCACCCTAAGACCAGCATGGCCATTAAACCATACACAGAATCACACAGAATCACAGAATTAACCGGGATGGAAAAGACCTTCAAGACCACCAAGTTCAATCTATCACCCAACACCATCTAATCAACTAAACCCTGGCACTGAGTGCCTTATCCAGTCTGATTTTGAACACCTCCAGGGATGGGGACTCCACCACCTCCCTGGACAGCACATCCCAATGGCAAATCTCTGTGAAGAACTTCCTCCTCACACCCAGCCTAGACCTCCCCTGGCACAGCTTGAGACTGTGTCCCCTCATTCTGCTGCTGCTTGCCTGGGAGAAGAGCCCAACCCCCACCTGGCTACAACCTCCCTTCAGGTAGCTGTAGACAGCAATGAGGTCTGCCCTGAGCCTCCTCTTCTCCAGGCTGAACACCCCCAGCTCCCTCAGCCTCTCCTCACAGGTCTCCAGACCCTTCCCCAGCTTTGTTGCCCTTCTCTGGACACCTTCCAGTACCTCAACATCTCTCTTGAATTGAGGAGCCCAGAACTGGACACAGCACTCAAGGTGTGGCCTGAGCAGTGCTGAGCACAGGGCAGAATAACCTCCCTGTTCCTGCTGGCTACACTGTTCCTGATGCAGGCCAGGATGCCATTGGCTCTCCTGGCCACCTGGGCACACTGCTGGCTCATGTTCAGCTACTCTCAACCAGCACCCCCAGGTCCCTCTCTGCCTGGCTGCTCTCAGCCACTCTGTCCCCAGCCTGTAGTGCTGCTTGGGGTTGTTGTGGCCAAAGTGTAGAACCCTGCACTGGGACTTGTTGAATCTCATCCCAGTCTGCTTTAGAATCAACAGATTCATTAAACTTTATATACATCTATATATCCATATGATGTCCATGAAATGCATTAAAGAATGACAGAATCATAGAATGGCTAAGGTTGGAAGGGACCTCAGAGATCATCTGCTGCATCCATTTAATGAAGTGGTGGAACCCAAAATCTTGGTGAATGGAATGGACATGGACAACATAGGGACAAGATCATAGGATCACATAATAGTTTGAGTTGGACCTTAAAGATATTTCAGTTCCAATCCCCCTGCCATGGGCAGGGACACCTCTGCTGCTCAAGGTGTCATGCAGCCTGGCCTTGAACACCTCCAGGGAGGAGGCAGCCACAGCCTCCCTGTGCCAGAGTCTCACCACCCTCACACTGAAGAACTTCTTCCTCAGCTCCAGTCTAACCCTTCTCTGCCTCAGCTTCAAACCATTCCCCCTTGCCCTGTCTCCAGACACCCTCAGCAAAAGTCTCTCTGCAGCCTTCCTGCAGGATCCCTTCAGGTGCTGGCAGGCAGCTCTGAGGTCCCTCTGGAGTCTTCTCCTCTCCAGGCTGCACACCCCCAGCTCCCTCAGCCTGGCCTCACAGCAGAGCTGCTCCAGCCCTTGGATCACCTTTGTGTCCTCCTCTGGACTCACTCCAGCAGCTCTGTGTCCTTCTCCTGCTGGGGACAGCAGAGCTGGAGGCAGGATTGGAGGTGAGGTCTGAGCAGAGCAGAGCCAAGGGGAAGGCAGCTTTTAAGTGCAGGTTGAAAATCTGTCTTCAACTGATAAGTGCGGAGCACTTTCAGAATTTCTGGCATTGTTTGTGAGCATCATCCATGGATTTTTACCAGGTTCAGCATAATGCAACTGAGTTCATCCATCTGGCTTTGGCTTAACCCGGGAAAAATCAATGTAATTACCAGCTCAGAAGTTAGATGTGAAAGTAAACACTTAGCAGTCCTCACTGTCTCTCAATTTTTTGTAATTAAAGTGTAAGGCAAGAAGAGGAATTCCCATTTGAAAAGGGATCTGTCATTCCAAAGGAGACAGGAGGAAATGGAAGGCAGTTTGCTGCACAGTTCTGACTGAGATTCCACAAATAAAGTCTTAAATCAAAGCTCCTGACTGAGATTCCACAAAAGGCCTTAAATCAAAGCTTGGCTTTTGTCCATCTGTCTGAAGCTTGACAGTATGTAGCCCTGCATAAAAATCACCATTTTACTTCATGCAGTAATTGCAGCCATTGAAAATAAGCATCAGGAGCCTGCCAGACACTTCAAGCAGAAGCACAACCTGGTGAACCACACCACTGTAAGGAAGCATTTTTTGACCTTCCATCCCCTGCTGAAATACTGCTAAGCAAAGCACATCAGCCCCCAGATGGGCTGATTTTTGTTAAAATGAAATATTTGTTAATGTTTCACAGAGTCACAGAATGTTAGGGGCTGGAAGGGACCTCCAAAGCTCATCCAGTCCAACCCCCCTGCCAGAGCAGGTCACACAGAGCAGATCACACAGGAACACAGCCAGGTGGGCTTTGAATATCTCCAGAGTGGGAGACTCCACAACCCCCCTGGGCAGCCTGCTCCAGGGCTCTGTCACCCTCACAGGGAAAGAATTCTTCCTCCTGTTTCCATGGCACTTCCTCTGCCTCAGCTTCCACCACTGCCCCTTGTGCTGGCATTGGGCATCACCCAGCAGAGCCTGGCTCCAGCCTCTGGGCACTCATCCTGCACATCTTTATCCCCAGCAATGAGGTCACCTCTCAGGCTCCTCCTCTCCAAGCTCCAGAGCCCTCAGCTCCCTCAGGCTCTCCTCCTAAGGAAGATCTTCCACTGCCTGCAGCAGCTTTGTGGCTCTGTGCTGGACTCTCTCAAGCAGTTCCCTGAGGTCCTTCTTGACCTGAGTGGCCCAGAACTGGACACAATATTCCAGATGTGGCCTCAGCAGGGCAGAGCAGAGGGGGAGGAGAACCTCTGTGACCTACTGACCACAGCCCTTCTGATCCCCCCCAGGCTGCCCTTGGCCTTCTTGGCCACCAGAGCACATTGCTGGCTCATGGTCACCTCCCACCCACCAGGACCCCCAGGGCCTTTCTGTCTTCACTGCTCTCTGACAGGTCAGTCCCAAACCTGTACTGGTCCCTGGGGTTGCTCTTTCCCAGGTGCAAGACTCTCCCCTTGCCCTTGTTGAACTTCATTCCATTTCTCCCTGCCCAGCTCTCAGCCTGCCCAGGTCTGGCTGAATGGCAGCACAACCTCCTGTGTCACCACTGCTCCCAGTTTGGTGCCATCAGCAGACTTGCTGACAGTGCCTCTGTGCCCTCATCCAGGTCCTTGATGAATATACTGAACAGCTCTGGTCCCAGTACTGACCCCTGAGAGACTCTATTGGACACAGACCTCCAGCTAGACTCTGCCCCACTGAGCACAACTCTCTGACTTCTTCCTTCAACCAGTTCCCATCCACCTGACTGATCATCCAGATCACACTGCCTCAGTGTAGCTGGGAGGATGCTGTGGGAGGCAGTGTCAAATGCTTGACTGAAATCAAGGTAAACCTTGAGGTGCTGGAGAGTGGCCAGAAAAAGGCAACAAGGCTGATCTGGAACACAAGTCCTATTAGGGGCAGCTGAGGGAGCTGGGGGTGTCCAGCCTGGAGAAGAGGAGGCTGAGAGAGACCTCATTGCTCTCTCCAGCTCCCTGAAAGAAGGCTGGAGCCAAGTGGGGGTTGGTCTGTTCTGCCAAGTAACCAGTGCTAGGACAAGAGGAAACAGCCTCCAGTTGCACCAGGGGAGGTTCAGGTTGGATATTAGGAAAAAAATTCTATCCTGCAAGAGTGATCAGGCACTGCAAAAGGCTGCCCAGGTCTGGCTGAGTGGCAGCACAGCCCTCCTGTGTCTCCACTGCTCCCAGTTTGGTGTCATCAGCAAACCTGCTGACAGTGCCTCTGTGCCCTCACCCAGGTCACTGATGAATAGATTGAATAGTGCTGGTCCCAGCACTGACCCTGTGGTTTCTTGCCCAAATAACTCAGGAAACCAGAACATGTCCAAGCAGACTTCTTTATACCAATCCACAAACTTTCCTCAGGACATTTTTTTTTTTGATGCTTCAATTCAGTTTGTGCAACTCCAGGTGAATGAAAACTGCCAAGCAATGGCTAGAACATAAACCCATACAATCATCTGAGATCATTGACTCCAACCATTCCCTAATTCTACCAAGGCTGGGGCTAAACCATGGCCCTCAGCACCACAGCTCTGCCTCTCTGAAACTTCTCCAGGGATGGGGATACAACCACCTCCCTGGGCAGCCTGTGCCAGGTTTTCAGAACCCTTTCAGGGAAGTTTCATAGAATAGAATCATAGAATCATAGAATCATAGAATCATAGAATCATAGAATCATAGAATCATAGAATCAAGAATGTTGGAAGAGACCTCAAAGATCATCGAGTCCAACCTGTCACCCTACACCTCATGACTATCTAAACCATGGCACCAAGTGCCACGTCCAATCCCCTCTTGAACACCTCCAGGGATGGTGACTCTACCACCTCCCTGGGCAGCCCATTCCAATGGCCAACCACTCTCTCTGTGAAGAACTTTCTCCTCACCTCCAGCCTAAACCTCCCCTGGCACAGCTTGATACTCTTTCTTCTAATGTCCAACCTAAACTTCCTCTGGTGCAACTTCTTGTCCTATCTCTTGGGATAGACACCAAACCCCTACCTTGCTTCCACCTCCTTTCACATAGTTGTAAAGAGTGAGAAGGTCTCCCCTCAGCCTTCTTTTCTCCAGGTTAAACAACCCCATTCCAAAGCTGCTTCTCACACAACCTGTTCTTCAGACCCTTCAACCACTACAGCTCCTGAATTTACAAACAATAATTCACCTTGGTCCTTATGTTTCTAGGTCAGCTCACTACAGATGTGAAAGAAACCCCTCAGAGACTCCAGCTGTGCTCTGGATGCTGAAGGAGACCAAGGTAACCTCTTCATCCCTTGCTCAGGGAGGGTGGTCTCAGAAGAGGACAAAGCTATGACAGCCTCCTCTCCATTCTCTCTGCCTCTGAGTGACCACCTGCAGACAACAACTGCACACAAGTACAGGTTCAGGGTGCCCAAAGGAAAACTCTGGCACTGTGCATGAACATCAGCAAGCTAAGGGGCAAGTTTAGCAAAGCAGCCCAAAAAATTGCATCTCTTTTTCACAAACATTGAAAACCTGAAGGCTTCAGCCCAGCCACAGTGATACCAGAGTAGCTGGGCAGGAAAATGTCAGTGAAGGAAAACCCCAAAACTAATCCTAAAGGTCTGAGTACTGTGTCCAGCTCTACAGTCTTCAGCACAAGGACATGAACCTGTTGGAGCAGGGCCAGAGGTGACAGGAATGATCCAAGGGCTGGAAGCCTTCTGCTGTGAGGCCAGGCTGAGAGTTGGGGTTGTTCAGCCTGGAGAAGAGGAAGCTCCAGGGAAAAATTCTGGTGGCCTTTCAGTGCTGCAAGAGGTGATCAGAAAGCTGGGGACAGACTTTTGTTCAGGGCCTGTTGTGACAGGAAAAGGGGGGATGGTTTGAACTGAGAGAGAGAGCTTCAGGCTGGAGAGAAGAGAGAAATGTTTAAGACTGAGGGTGGTGAGAGCCTGGCCCAGGTTGCCCAGAGAGGTGGGAGCTGCCCCATCCTGGAACCATTCCAGGTAAGGTTGTTTGGGGCTCTGAGCAACCTGCTCTGGTTGGAGATGCCCCTGCTGACTGCAGGGGTTGGAGTGGGTGAGCTTGAAGGGTCCCTACCAGCCCAAACCATTCTAGGATTCCATGAAATGCTGATTTCATTAGCAGTATCCTCTCCTTCTGAACTTCCCAGCAAGCTGAAGTTCCGTGCTTGGTGGAATGAATGTCACACTCCACAGACCAAGCCAAAATGTCCAGTGGGAATTGGAAAGAACCGTAACAACAACATCCACTGGAAGGAGCCAGCTGCCCAGCACAGTAATGAACCACCACAAGGCAGAAAGTTCTCAGCAGGTAGAGCAGAACAGGAGAGGAGAGGTTTAAACACAGTCCGAGCTTCAGCTTGATTGATACTCTGTCTGCCTGAATACTGAGACCTGCTGCTGACAGACTGAGCAGAGGATGCCTGACATGGGGAAGCTGGACAGAGTGGTTAGTCACTGACTTGTGTTAAGACACAAGAAATGTGGGGAATCATCATCTCTGGCTAAAAGGGAGATGCATTTTCATGTTTGAATTGCACAGGAATTCATTGCTATGAAATCAGAGACTCATGGACTGCATCAAGCTGGGAAGGGCCCTCAAAGATCATCTTGTCCACCCCCCCTGCAGTGAGCAAGGACATCTCCAACTAGATGAGGTGGCTCAGGGCCACATCAAGTCTAATCTTCAACATCCCCAGAGATGGGGCCTCAACCACCTCCCTGGGCAGCCTGTTCCAGTGTCTCCCCAGCCTCACTGTGCAGAACTCCTTCCTGATGTCCAGCCTAACTCTGGCCTGCTCCAGTTTCAAACCACTGCCCCTCATCCTATCCCCACAGCCCTTCTGAACATTCCCTGCCCAGCCTGCCTGTAGGTCCCCTTCAGATATTGAAATGCAGCTCTAAGGTCTCTCCTGAGCTGCCTTCTCCCCAGGCTGAGCAGCCTCAATTCTCTCAGCCTGTCCCCATAGGAGAGGTGTTGCAGCCCTCTGAGCATCTTGGTGGTCTCCTCTGGACCCACTTCAGCACTTCCACATCCTTCTTGTATTGTGGGCCCCAGAGCTGGACACAGCACTCTAATGGGAGTAAGACTGGGCTTCACTCAGTTTAGAATGAGACAGATTTGCTCTTTTACCTCTTCCAAAAGGGGTGAAAGAAAACTGCTCACACACAAGATTGGATAGGCTTGGAAAGTGTAAATGGAAAGGCAATTCACAACTACATAGAATCATAGAATCAGTCAGGGTTGGAAGGGACCACAAAGATCATCCAGTTCCAACCCCCCTGCCATTAGCAGGGACACCTCACACTACAGCAGGCTGGCCAGAGCCTCATCCAGCCTGGCTGCAAAAACCTCCAGGGATGGAGCCTCAACCACCTCCCTGCACAACCCATTCCAGGCTCTCACCACTCTCATGGGGAAGAACTTCTTCCTCATGTCCAGTCTGAATCTCCCCACTTCCAGCTTTATTCCATTCCCCCAGTCCTATCACTACCTGACATCCCAAAAAATTCCCTCCCCAGCTTTCTTGGAGCCTCCTTCAGATCCTGCAAGGCCACAAGAAGGTCTCCTGGGAGCCTTCTCTTCTCCAGACTGAACAACCCCAACTCTCTCAGTCTGTCCTCAGAGCACAGCAGCTCCAGCCCTCTGCTCATCCTTGTGGCCCTTCTCTGGACACCTTCCAGCACCTCCAGATCCTTCCTGGAACAGAGGCTCCAGAACTGGACCCAGAGCTCCAGGTGTGGTCTCAGCAGAGTGGAGCAGAGGGGGAGAATCCCCTCCCTGGCCCTGCTGGCCACACTTCTCTTGCTGCAGCCCAGGCTCTGCTTGGCTCTCTGGGCTGCAAGTGCTCACTGCTGGCTCCTGTTGAGCTTCTCCTCCCCCAGCATCCCCCAAGTCCCTCTCCTCAGGGCTGCTCTCCAGCCAGTCCCTGCCCAGACTGTAGTTGTGCTTGGGATTGCCCCAACCCAGCTGCAGGACCTTGCCCTTGGTCTTGTTGACCCTCATGAGGTTGGCTTGTGCCCACCTCTCCAGCCTGTCCAGCTCCCTCTGGATGGATCCCTTCCCTCCAGCCTGTCTGCTGCACCACACAGCTTGGTGTCATCATACAACAGTACAAAGCTCTGGGCTTAACACAGAGCCCCATGAAGCCAAAGCTTCACACAAACTGTCAGTACAAAGCCAGACAGGTCTTAAGATGTCTAGACAAGGTCTCTTTCTCTCCCCTCCTTCCTGCAGAGAGACAGGGCAACGTGGGGAAAAGAGCAAAGAGGACAGGACCCCTGCCTGTCTGGTAAACAAGTTGTTTGTCTGGGATGAGAGCAGGTAAGCTGACCACTGCTCCCCCAGAAACAAGGCCTTTGGTTCTGCCTTTTATGGCTATAGCCTGGCAGAACACCTTGCCATTGGGCAGCTACACCTTAGCTTCAGTGCCCCATGGGACCAATGGATCACTGGCCAGGTGTATATAGAGGTTGAGCTGGTAGTCGCCTTTGCCTTGCTTCAAACCTTATTCAAACCTTGCTCAAACCTTGCTCAAACCTTGCCTCAAGCCTTGCTTCAAGCCTTGCTCAAACCTTGCTTCAAGCCTTGCTCAAACCTTGCCTCAAGCCTTGCTCAAACCTTGCTCAAACCTCGTGTCAAGACTTGCTTCAAACCTTGCTCAAACCTTGCTTCAAGCCTTGCCTTAAGCCTTGCCTCAAGCCTGGCCTGAAGCCTTGCCTCAAGCCTGGCCTGAAGCCTTGCCTCAAGCCTTGCCTTAAGCCTTGCTTCGAGCCTACTTGGACCCGTCTCACAGAAGCCACCTTGAGTTGCCCTGCCCTGCCCTGCCTCAAGCGCCTGGTCCAGAGCCTGGGATAAAGCCATGAGCCACACACATCAAGCTGGAGAAGCCAGGAGCCTAGAAGCCAGATCCCCCTGGCCTGCTTCCCCTTGCCACCAGACTCATGCCATGCCTCAGTTTCCCCAGGAGCCAAGCCAGTGCCCGTCGTGCAGAGTGTGGTTATCTGCCTGCCGGCCGCTGCAGCCAGAGCAGCCTGGGCCCAGGCAGTGACCTCCCTGTGCCGGCAATCTGCTGTGCCAGCGCCCTACGAGAGCTCCCCAAAGCTAACACAGCAGCAGCAGCAGCATCCCCCAGGGGGGTAAAAACAGCTGTAATTAATTCATTGCCCCTTGGGTTTAAAGGGTCTTATCACAGTCCAACAGTCTCACAGTATATCAGAGGCTGGAAGGGACCTCCAGAGATCATCAGGTCCAACCCCCCTGCCAGAGCAGCATCACTCAGGGCAGTCTGCACAGGAATGCATCCAGGTGGGGTTGGAAAGTCTCCAGAGAAGGAGACTCCACAACCCCCCTGGGCAGCCTGCTCCAGGGCTCTGTCACCCTCACTGTAAAGAAGTTTCTCCTCATGTTGAGGTGAAATCTTCCATGTTCAAGTTTGAACCCCTGGCTTATCACTGTGCACCACCCAAAAGAGCCTGGCCCCCTTCCCTTGACCCCCACCCCTCAGCTATTGATAGACATTGATCAGATCCCCTCTCAGTCTTCTCTTCTCCAGACTAAACAGCCCCAGGCCTCTCAGTCTCTCTTCACAGGGGAGATGCTCAAGTCCCCTAAGCATCTTCCTGGCTCTCCCTTGGACTCTCTCCAGCAGGTCTCTGTCTCTTTTGAACTGGGGAGCCCAGAACTGGACACAGGATTGCAGCTGTGGTCTCAGCAGGGCAAAGGAGAGAGGTAGAAGAACTTCCCCAGCCCTGCTGGACACCTTTCTTGATACACCCCAGGATCCCATTGGCTCTCTTGGCCACAAGGGCACATTGCTGTCTCATGCAGAACTTGCTGCCCACCAGCACTCCAAGGTCTTTCTCTGCAGAGCTGCTCTCCAGCAGGGCAGCCTCTAACCTGTCCTGGTGCCTGCTGTTATTCCTCCCCAGCTGCAGGACCCTGCACTTGTCCTTATTGAACTCCATGAGGTTTGCCTGCACTCAGCTCTCAGCCTGTCCAGGTCATGCTGGATGGCAGCACAGCCTGAGGGGTGTCAGCCACCCCCCAGTTTGTATCATCAGTGAATTGCTGAGGGTACTCGAGCCTTCCCCCACTGTAATTGAGTGCTATCTGGTCTCGGGGACTTTCTCTTTCCAAGTGATTGCCTCCTAATTTGCATAGAACTGTTTGTAATTGCCCAGAGACTGCATATTCCCATTGTAAATCGATATTCCAACCCTACAACGATCCTAGCTAAGGAGTTTGGGCAATTTTCATTCATAAAGGGTTACTAATAATTTATTAACACCCATTTGCCATATTGTTATTGTTATAAGGGTAATTATCAGCTCCCCCTTCGTGACACAAACCTCCCTTTTAACCAGGCCAACAAACCCAAGCCTTCATGTCCCCCTCCCCCAGTGCCTCTCTACCCCACATACCAAACCAATGTGATGCAGCTAAAGTTCAGCTTGGCAGCTCCAGGCACCAATTAGATATCTCCAGGCCCAACTGACAGCATTGCCAAGCTTCTTCCCTGCAAAAGAAAACAGCCTGTATGTCCTTCCAGGAGGAAAGAGGGAGGGAAAATGGAAGAAAACTGAAACTGCAGCCAGTTGTATAGATGTGCAGGACTTGTGGGAATGAAATACACTTTCTTCTCCACCTCCTGGAGCTCCCCAACCTCTGGAGGTCTGCACCTTTGTGGTTCTTAAAGGCACCCAGCCTCTAGACTACCAGAATTTTCCATAACAGTCCCTGTAAGTTCATGATTGCTGCTCAGGGTGTGAAGGTTGTTCCCAAAGCAAGCACACACAAACATGGAAAAGTCTTCATAAGCTCCAAAAGTGACCTGAAAATAGGCAGAGAAATGAAATATATACTCCAGAAAAGATGTGAATTCTGTATCCAGGTACAGATGATACAATGAAAATAAAGAAATAAATAGATAGATAGATAGATAAACAAACAAACAAATAAATAAATAATATCTGTGTTGCTCCCCAACAGTTGAGAAAGACTCTTGAGTATTGTTTCAACACCAGGGAGGTTCAAACCATGGAGAGAGAGCCATTCTTCACTGGAGGAGGAAACTGAGCATGTAAATCTTCAAGAAACATGATGAATAGGTTTCAGCTTGGCAATTCCCTGAGCCTTCACAAGTCCAGCAAGCCCACAGAGATGTTTGTCATCATCAAACATAAGGGCAATGATCCTGCTCTGCAAAAACATCATTTAGGAGCCAAGAGCCACTTGCACTTCTCCATTCTCGAGGCTGCTGAGTTCTGGTGAAAACTGAACCTGACAAATTGGTGATGGCTGAGCCTCACTGAGACCCAGGGGCGGCCTTTGACATGCACCAGCCTGGGGCCTTGCCTGCAGCCTGCTTGAGGCATGGGGTGGGGATGGGAGGCAGGACCATTGTGGGTGTTAAGTGCTGTCAGGAGGAGCTGCATAAGTCTCATGTCAGGACAGGCTCACACTGCAGAGAGCCAAATGCTTCAGCCTTCATGCAGCTTCAGCATCCCTGCAGGAGCAAACAGCAACGAGGGTTTGCACCAAGACAGCTGCAAAACACAACCAGGGGCTGAGTCCTTCACCCACAGACACACTGACAGTGTGTTCCTCATTAAAAAAAAAAAAACAAACCACACAAAACCAAACCATAGCATTGATTAGGCTGGAAAAGACCTCTAAGATCACAGAGTCCAACCTCCGTGGGCAACCTGTTCCAGTGTCTCCCCACCCTCACTGGAAAGAGTTTCTTCCTCATCTCCAGTCTAAATCTGCCCTCCTCAAGCTTCAATCCATTGGCCCTCATCACTTCAAGCCCTTGTCACAATCCCTCCCCAGCCTTCCTGTGGGCTGTAGGCCCCCTTCAAGTATTGGACTGATGTTGTCTCAGTTTATATCCCAGTTTCTTCAGGTCCCTGTTTCACCTGTTTAAGGTTTCTCTCAGGGAGTTTGATCAGATGAAGCCAGGAAGGCTATCTGTCAGTAAGTCAGACTTCAGAAGTCATAGAATCATAGAATTGTCAGGGTTGGAAGGGACCTCAAGGCTCAGCCAGTTCCAACCCCCCTGCCATGGGCAGGGACACCTCACACTCCAGCAGGTTGCTCACAGCCACATCCAGCCTGGCAGCAAAAACCTCCAGGGATGAGGCTTCTACCACCTGCCTGGGCAACCTCTGCCAGTCTCTCACCACCCTCCTGGGGAAGAACTTCTTCCTAACATCCAATCTGAATCTCCCCACTTCTAGTTCTGCTCCATTCCCCCAGTCCTAGTCTAAACTGGAAGTCACTGTGCTGAATCACAGAACATTAGGGGTTGGAAAGGACCTCCAGAGAGCATCTAGTCCAACCCCCCTGCCAAAGCAGGATCACCTAGGGCAGGCTAAAGGCTTAGTTCAGAACACAGCAGCAGCTCCTTAAGTGTTTCACACTGACAGCTCAGGATACACTGTGCCAGCAGTGCCAACAGCAAAGGCTGCCTTAGCAGTGCACTGACAGGAGGCTGCCAAAACAACCCCCAGCTCCCCTTCTTGCTGTTGGCACTGTGCACCTTGGCAAATGTGACAAGGAAGAAGCCTCATGCTTTAAGTCTTGGCCGTGGGAGGAGTGGCTGACACCGCCCCAGGCTGTGCTGCCACTCAGTGAGACCACGACAGGCTGAGAGCAGGGCAGAGGGAACCTCATGAAGTTCAACAAGGGTAAGGGTAGGGTCCTGCAGCTGGGCAGGACCAAAGCCCTGCACCAGAACAGGAATGGGAGGGACCTGCTGGGAAGCAGCTCTGTGCAAAAAGACCTGTGGTGGACAACAAGTTCAGCAATGTGCCCTTGTAACCAAGAAGGCCAATGGTGTCCTGGGCTCCATTCAGAAGAGTGTGGCCAGCATGTCAAGGAGTGTTCTTCTTCCCCTCCACTCTGCCCTAGTGAGGCCATATCTGGAGTGCTGGGGCCAGTTCTGGGCTCTCCACCTCAAGAGAAAGAGGAAGAGAGTCCAGCAGAGGGAACTGGGGCACCTCTCAGATGAGGAAAGGATGATGAGAAGCCCAGGGGCTGCTGAGCCTGGAGAAGAGCAGCCTGAGAGGGGATCTGATCAATGCTCAGCAAGAGCTAAAGGCTGGGGGGAAAGGATGTGGACAGACTCTTGTCAGTAGTGCCCAGGGACAGGACAAGGGGCAATGGGCAAGAACTTGAGCAAAGGGGATTTGACCTAAGCATGAGGAAAAGCTTGGCTGTGAAGGTGCTGGAGCCCTGTCCCAGGCTGTCCAGACAGGTTGTGGAGTCTCCTTCTCTGGAGAGATTCCAAACCCCCCCCTGGCCACTGTGATCCTGGGCAAGCTGCTGTGGGTGCACTACTTTAGCAGGGGCCTTGGACTGGAAGATCTCCAGAGGTCCCTTCTAGCCCCTGCCATGTTGGGAGTCTGGGATAAGAAGCATTCCATGAGCTGAACCCAGAAGCATTTCTGAGAGCTGTTGGGTATCTAGGATGATGATGGTTAATGAGATCTTTAACCTGGAAGGTTTTCCCATGCTGAAAAACATCAGAATGACCAAAAGCAGGTGCTGGAAAGAAAAAGCTGCAACCAAACATTCCAAGGCCTTTCTGCAAAGTACTTCTCCTCTGTTCTTGCAGCCCTGCTGTGTTTCTATGAACACAGCACTGCTGAATCCCAGTCCTAGAGCAGATGACTCAGGCATCCCTACTCAGCTCACTCTATTAGCACTCATTTAAAAGCCAAGCCCCAAGCCCCCAGCCCCCCAGGCTTACTTTCAGCAATGAAAAAAGAAATTAAAGCAGATGAAATGCTTCTAACTTCTGTCATGTTATCAATCCCTCACAGTCTCTTGTCATCCTCAGAGGTAAATAATGGGCAGGATCCTCAGCCAGTGCTGAACACCACAGCAGGATCTTGCCTAACGGAATGGAAATCAGGAACACGTCATGGAAGCAACCAGGGTTTCAGACACATGAAAGGCAGCAGGAACCACACCTGCTTTGCCTTTAGTCCACTATGTGTGCTCCACCACGACCAGAGAAGAGTCCCACTTACCCAGCTGGAGCTGTCACCAGGAACACAAACATGACAGCAGCTCAGGATGGGGCCAGGCTGCTGATGGCAACTCATGGGCATCATCTGCAGGTGCTCAGTGGAGCTTAGTGATGCCAAACACCTCCTGTGAATCACAGAATCACAGAACTGTTGAGGCTGGAACAGAGCTCTGAGATCATCCAGCCCAGCCTGTGACCTAACACCACCACATCAGCTAAACCCTGCCACCAAGTCCCACATCCAATCTTTTCTTACAGACCTCCAGTGATGGTGACTCTATCACCACCCTGGGCAGTCCATCCCTGTGCTCAATAAGCCTTTCCATGAGGAATTGCTTCTTAACATCCAACCTAATCCTCCCCTGGCACAGCTTCAGGCCATGCCCTCTCATTCTGTCACAAGCTGCCTGGCAGAACTAGTTCAGGTTGCTTGGTGGAGCTTAACCATTACAAACACCTAGACCTGATGGCTTCTCTGTGTCAATTCTATGTCCTGAGCTAGGCTTGGACCAACAGATCCAAAGTAAGAACAAACAGTACTCAAAAGGGGCCCACAGGAAAGCTGGAAAGGGACCTGTTACAAGGGCTGGTAGTGATAGGATGAGGGGGAAAGGCTTCAAGCTGGAAGGAGGTGGTGAGATACAGGAACAGGCTGCTCAGGAAAGTTGTGGATGTCCCCTCCCTGGAAGAATTCGAGGCCAGGATGGATGGGGAATGAGCAGCATGGTCTAGTTGGAGGTGTCCCTGCAGGGGGGGTGGAACTGGATGGTCTTTAAAGGCTCTTCAAACCCAAACCATTCTATGAGTCTATTATTCTATGATTCTATGCAGAGTCCTCACTAGCACACATCTCACAGGATCACAGATCCCAGGATGTTAGGTATTGGAAGGGACCTCTGGAGATCTTCCAGTCCAACCCCCTGCCAGAGCAGGACCAGAGAATCCAGCACAGGTCACACAGGAACACATCCAGACAGGGCTGCAAAGGCTCCTGACAAGGAGACTCCACAACCTCTCTGGGCAGCCTGTTCCAGGCCTCTGGGACCCTCACAGTCAAGAAGTTCTTCCTCATGTGGAACCTCCTGTGCTGCAGTTTCCATCCATTGCCCCTTGGCCTATCCCAGCGCACAGTGAGCAGAGGCTGTCCCTGTCCCTTCCTTCCTGACCCCCAGCCCTCAGATCTTGATAGACATTGATCAGATCCCTCTCAGTCTTCTCCTCTCCAGACTGCACACCCTCAAGGCTCTCAGCCTCTCCTCCCCAGGCAGTGCTCCAGTCCCTTCAGCATCCTTGTAGCTCTCCCTTGGACTCTCTCCAGCAGATCCCTGTCCCTCTGGAACTGGGGAGCCCAGAACTGGATGCAATATTCCAGGTGAGGTCTCTCTAGGGCAGAGTAGAGGGGGAGGAGAGACTCCCTGGTTCTGCTGGACACACTGCTGAATGCACCCCAGGACCTTCTTGGCCTAACCCTACCCCTTGGCCTTCTTGTCCCTCAGGGCACATTACTGTGCCATGCAGAATTTGCTGCCCACCAGCACTCCCAGCTCCTTCTCCTTGGGGCTGCTCTCCAGCAGATCATCTTCCAACCTGTCCTGCTGCAGTTTATTATTAATCTCTGATTCTATTTTTTTTTTCTAAGCAGATTTGGGGAAAATGAAGCACAAAAAAAAAAAAACCCAAACCCACAAAAAACAAGGCCTTGCTGGTTGTGGAATGTGAGCAATAAAGATCATTACCCTGAGCACTGACACCTTGTATAAGTTGAAAAATGATGTGACTTTTGGGTAAACACAACCATGCCATAAAGAAGGTGTTCCTACATTAATTAAAAAAAAATCAAGTCTGCAGGCTGGGTAATGAGCCAGAAAAAGGTCTGATTTTTCAGACATGCATTACAAGGCATGAATTATGTCCTTAGCTATTTGAAAGCATTTATTTGCCCAGATTTATTTAAGCCTCTAGAATCAGAGGCTATCTTCAGCAAGCAAGAAAAGGTGGAATAAATACACTTCACCATGCATTGCATAATGCCATTCATCTTTGGGTAGATCCATTGGAACACCAGTTTACACCACCTGAGAATCTGGATCAAGGTGAAGGTAGTGTTGAATTATCTTCCTTGGCTATTGAAAGGGTTTCTAGAATCATGGAATCATGGAATCACAGAATAGTCCAGGCTGGAAGGGACCTCCAAAGCTCATCCAGTCCAACCCCCCTGCACTCAGCAGGGACATCCTCCACTAGATCAGGTTGCCCAGAGCCCTGTCCAGCCTCACCTTCAATATCTCCAGGCATGGGTCCCCAACCACCTCCCTGGGCAACCTCTTCCAGTGTTCCACCACCCTCATGGGGCAGAACTTGTTCCTCACATCCAATCTCAATCTGCTCTGCTCTAGTTTGAAGCCATTGCCCCTGGTCCTGTCCCTGCAGGCCTTTGCAAACAGTCTCTCTGCAGCCTTCTTGTAGCCCCTTCAGGTCCTGGCAGGCTGCTCTGAGGTCTGCCTGGAGCCTTCTCTTCTGCAGGCTGAACACCCCCAGCTCCCTCAGCCTGTCCTCATAGCAGAGCTGCTCCAACCCCCTGAGCATTTTCATGGCTTTCCCTGGACCCTCTCCATCAGCTCCATGGCTTCCTGTATTGAGGGCTCCAGACCTGGATGCAATACTCTACCTAGCTGGATGAAATACAAGGAGTATAGATATCGTCCCACAACCTGTTTGCTGTGCTGAGTACAGATTAATGCCAACAACAGTGTGCCTTGGGTTTATAGGGAGCAGACAGATGCTCCCCACCCCTTCAGGTACTGCAAAGCTGCTCTAAGGTCTCTCTAGAGCTTTCTCCAGGCTGAACATCCCCAGCTCCCTCAGCCTGTCCTCATAGCAGAGGTGCTCCAACCCCCTGAGCATTCTCGAGGCCCTCCTCTGGACCTGCTCCATCAGGTCCAAGTCCTTCCTGAGTTGGGGGCTCCTTTAGATTGCCTCTTTTATGCAGTGAAACACTGCTGAGCACACTGGAATCTCAACAACCACTCAAACTTCTCTGTGGGCTCCCAGGAGCCACAACCCTGAGCAGAGCTCAGGGAGTTTTGCTGAGTAAGAACAAAGCAGAAACCTCAGGGCTCGCCTCTGATACAGGTGCACAGCACAGCTCAGCAATGGTTTGCACCAGAGCCCTCAGTGAAGGCTCAAGAGCTGGCCAGGTGGGTGGAAATAACATCACTAGAAAAGCCATGAAACTGGAGAGCACACATTAGCCTGCTCAGAAAGCTGAGGCACTGCTTGTTTAGTTTGGATGAGTTCTCACATAGCTCAGAACTAAAGTAACCTGTGGTGGGCACAACAAGAGGGAGGAAATACTGGAGCTGGGGTGTCACACCCTGCAGCCTGATGGGGCTGCATCTGAGGGGCCTGTGCTCAACGTGCCAAGGCACATTCACTGCAGGAATGCTTGACAAAGTCTTTGCAGAGCTAATAAAGTGGAAGTGACAATTACCAAAACAACAAAAAAAATTACCAAAACAACAAAAAAAATTAAAAAAAAAATCATTTGGGCTCCAAATGAATTTATTTTACTTCAAAGGGAGAAGACAAAGAAAAATAGACAGAAGATCATAGAATCATAGAATCACAGAACAGCTTAGGTTGGCAGAGACCTCAGAGATGATCCAGTTCCAACCCCCCTGCCATGGGCAGGGACACCTCTCAACTAGCCCAGCTCACTCAAGTCCTCATCCAGCCTGGCCTTGAGCACCTCCAGGCAGGAAGCATCCACAACCTCTCAAGAATCCATTCCAGAGCCTTGCCACCCTTGTAGTGAAGAATTTCTTCCTAAGATCCAATCTCAACCTCTTCTCCTTCAATTGAAATACATTTCTCCTTGTCCTATTGCTGGACACTCTTGTAAGAAGTCTCTCTGCAGCCTTCCTGCAGGATCTCTTCAGGTCCTGGTAGGTAGCTCTGAGGTCCCCCTGGAGTCTTCTCCTCTCCAGGCTGCACACCCCCAGCTCCCTCAGCCTGTGCTCACAGCAGAGCTGCTCCAGCCCTTGGATCATCTTTGTGTCCTCCTCTGGACTCTCTCCAGCAGCTCTGTGTTATTCTTGTGCTGGGAACACCAGAGCTGCAGGCAGGATTGGAGGTGAGGTCTGAGCAGAGCAGAGCCCAGGGGCAGAATCCCCTCTCCTGCCCTGCTGCCCACACTCCTCTGGCTGCAGCTCAGCACACAGCTGCCTGCTGGGCTGCAGGAGGGCACTGCTGGCTCCTGGGGAGCTGCTCAGCAACCAACACCCCCAAGTTCTTCTCTTCAGGGCTCCTCCTAACCCACTCTGTGCCCAATTTATATTTGTGCCTGGAACTATCCTGACCCAGGCATAGGACCATGAAGTACAATTCCTGAGTATTAGTAGTATGAACTGCAGGCAAGTTTGAGCTCCAGAGTAGGCCAGTGACTACCTAAAGCTAACCAATACCTTAACTCCAATTTACCAATCACAGGTTATTGATACTTTTCACAGTCATCACTTTGTAACAGTCCTCAGCCCTTCCAACATCAACCAACTCCTCAGTGGCTTTGGATTTCAACCTGTTCTGCCCCACTGGCATCGATGGAGCCAAGAGAGTTTGCATCACCTGAGAGCGTGCATCGGGATGAAGGTGGTGCTGAATTATCTGCCTTGGCTCTTGAAAACTCATGAGCTGCACATTGCAGATAGCCTTGGCAAGAAGTTCTGCCTCTCTGTTAGCACAGGAAGCTTCTGGGAGTCTGAGGTGCAAGATCTGTTGGAGAGGGTACAGAGAAGGGCTACAAAGAGGATGGGAGGGATGGAGCTCCTCTCTCTACAAGGACAGGAGGAAGGAGTTTGGGCTGTTCAGCCTGCAGAAGAGGAAGCTCCAGGGAGACCTCAGAGCAGCCTTCCAGTACCTGAAAGAGGTTACAAGAAGGCTGCAGAGAGACTGTTTGCAAAGGGCTGCAGGGACAGGACCAGGGACAATGGCTTCAAACTAGAGCAGAGCAGATTGAGATTGGATGTGAGGAACAAGTTCTGCCCCATGAGGGTGGTGGAACACTGGAAGAGGTTGCCCAGGGAGGTGGTTGAGGCCCCATGCCTGGAGATATTCAAGGTGAGGCTGGAGAGGGCTCTGGGCAACCTGATCTAGTTGGGGATGTCCCTGCTGACTGCAGGAGAGCTTTGGAGATCCCTTCCAACCCAGACCATTCTGTGATTCTATGATTCTGCCTGTGCCATCTCAGCTAACCATTAACATTACTTCACAGAATCACAGAATTAACCAAGTTGGAAAAGACCTCAGAGATCATCAAGTCCAACTGATCACCCAACACCATCTAATCAACTGGACCTGGAATGGGTTATGCAGGGAGTTGGTTGAGGCCCCATCCCTGGAGGTGTTTGCAGCCAGGCTGGATGAGGCTCTGGCCAGCCTGCTGTAGTGTGAGGTGTCCCTGCCCATGGCAGGGGGGTTGGAACTGGATGATCCTCGTGGTCCCTTCCAACCCTGACTGATTCTATGCTTCTATGATTCTAACTAAACTGTGGCACCAAGTGTTTCATCCAGTCTTATTTTAAACACTTCCATTAAACACAAAGACAAAAAAAAAAAAAAAAAAAAAAAAGCCAACAAATGCCAAGAATGAAAGGGCAGCAGCTTAAAGCAGAGGCAGCCTGTGCCAGGCTTTGGCTGAGAGGCTCAGGTAAAACACCCCAGCTGCCAACTTTCCATTTCATCAAACCCTGCTCATCGAATCCCCCAATCTGGTAGTTTAAGCTGCACATTAGAAAAAGCCAGGGAGAGAAACATTTGCTTTGGCACTGGCACCTCCTCAGGTTTTTTTCCAGTCTGAACAATGATAAATGACTTAACCCCCATCATTTTTTATTATTTTTTCCCCCCCTGAAACCTGACTTCTTTTTTTTTTCCTCCCCCCCCTTTTTCTTTTTTTTTTTTTTTTTTTTGTGTGTGTGTCTGACGTTTATTTACAGTTTCTCTAAACACTCACACCTCTAAAACCTGCTTTGCTGTTTTGATTGTTTGGCAGACAAGCCAGCCTTAAAGACATAAATTATGAGCACCTGGTTAACGAGTGACACCACGACGGACTCGGGGTTTTATTTACCCCTGGCATGAGCCTTCATATAAAATTAGTGGTGTAAGAAAGGCAGGGTTTGTGAATGCACATAGTCACAGCTATTCATGGCCTGACTTCTCTCTTTTTTTTTTTTTTTTAAATTACACATAGGCCACAGTCTTATGTCAAGTCTTTTTTTTTTTTTTTTTTTGAAAAAAAAAAAAAAAAGACTTGACATAAGACTGTGGCCTATGTGTAATTTTCATTGCCTGGAGCAAGCCTCTCTCCATCTGGCAATTTCCCCTTTGACTGGCACATAGCTAAACAATGATGCAGTTTGACAAATTTCAAACCCTCTCTCCCCCTCCCTCCTTAACTCTTTCCCCCCCCCCCCACCCTCCACCCCTGGCTTTGCTTTATGAAGAAAAAAAAAACCAAAAAATCCTAAGATAAACACACCAGTCACTCAGAGCAGATTGTCCACCTGTGCAAGTGTTAAGTGAAGGCTGCTGGGGATGAATAAAGATGGAGCTGGCTGGTGGGGTTGGGTGGCTCTGGCTGTAAATCAAGGGGCAGATAAAGCTCTCCGTGTTTACACTCCCACTGTAATATTGTGACCGGGGCTTGTTGAAGAGAATTAAGCTCCTCAATGCAGATGTTCTCGTGCAGGGCCTACTTCAGCCAGCTCCTCTGCCATCAGTTATGTCAACATGCTGTAAATCTCCTCCTCTCTCAAGCAGAGCTCTGTTGTGGAAGCTGGAGGAGCATTTCCTTCACCCCTCCTCGTTTGGGCCAATTCCTCCCTGTTCTTGTTGAGGAGCTGACACATTAATGTCCAATTAACTCTCCCTGAGTGTTTTTCCTGACGAGGATCCCAGCAGCAATCAAATGCCTTTGGATTGCAAGACCCTCCCTCCCTCTCCCCCTTCCCTCCCTCCTTCCCTCCCTCCCTCCCCAAGCAGCTGTATCCATTATGGGAACAAGAAGTCTTTATATCTTGACAAGCCAACAATCAAGGCATTACCCTTGGCGGAAACAAGACATATGTCTCAACAGCTCTCAACACACTCTCTGCCCTTTTGGACTCCAAAATGCTCCCAAAATGGGAGACAGTGAAATTCCAACCCAAAATTCATGGACAGTTTTCCCTTTTTTTTGTTTTTTGGGTTTTTTTGTTTGTTTTGGGGGGTTTTGTTTTGGTTTGGTTTGGTTTGGGTTGGGTTGGGTTGGCTTGGCTTGGTTTAGTTTGGTTTGGATTACTTTGGTTTGGGTTGGTTTGGTTTGATTTAGTTTGGTTTGGTTTGATTTGGTTTGGGTTGGTTTGGTTTGTTTTGGTTTGGGTTGGTTTGGTTTGATTTAGTTTGGGTTGGTTTGGTTTGATTTAGTTTGGGTTGGTTTGGGTTGGTTTGGTTTGATTTAGTTTGGTTTGGGTTGGGTTGGGTTGGGTTGATTTGGGTTGGTTTGGGTTGGGTTGGGTTGGGTTGGGTTGGGTTGATTTAGTTTGGGTTGGTTTGGGTTGCTTTGGTTTGATTTAGTTTGGGTTGGTTTGGGTTGGGTTGGGTTGGGTTGGGTTGGGTTGGGTTGGGTTGATTTAGTTTGGGTTGGTTTGGGTTGCTTTGGTTTGATTTAGTTTGGGTTGGTTTGGGTTGGTTTGGGTTGGTTTGGGTTGGTTTGGTTTGATTTAGTTTGGGTTGGGTTAGTTTGGGTTGGTTCGGTTTGATTTGGTTTTGGTTGGTTTGGGTTGGGTTGGGTTGGGTTGTGTTGGCTTGGCTTGGGTTGTGTTGGCTTGTGTTGGGTTGGGTTGGTTTGGTATGCTTTGTTTTGAGTTGGGTTGGGTTGGATTGGATTGGGTTGGGTTGGGTTGGGCTGGGTTGGCTTGTTTTGGGTTGGGTTGGGTTGGGTTGGGTTGGTATGCTTTGGTTTGGGTTGGGTTGGGTTGGTTTGGGTTGCTTTGGTTTGGGTTGGGTTGGTTTGGGTTGCTTTGGATTGGGTTGGGTTGGGTTGGGTTGGTTTGAGTTGGGTTAGGTTGGGTTGGGTTGGGTTGGGTTGGGTTGGGTTGGGTGGGGTTAGGTTGGGTTGGGTTGGGTTGGCTTCTTGTTGGGGGTTTTTGTGGCTTTTTTCTTGTTGTTGGGGTTTTTTGTGGCTTTTGTTGTTGTTGTGGGGGTTTTGAGGTTGTTTTTGTTTTTACAAGAGTGTGGTGGGTTGAAATTACCCCTCCCCAACTCATTTGGAGAAAGTACCCCCAAAAATAAAATGGGCAGGCCAGCTCAGAAGGGCTTGGCAGGAAATGAAGCTCTGTTTACAAGCAAACTACAAATCTAGAAATACGAAATGCAATGGATATGTACAGAATAGACAAGGGATGTGCATTTGCAATTTATAAATCACACAGAAACTCCTCAGACCCCCCCTGGATGGATCCAGAGGACTCATTCACCTCTTCCCCTGCTCCCTCCCTCCTCCCCATTACTTCACACAGTAGTCAGAACAGAGATACCCCTGGCAAGGCCACAGGAGGGAGAGAGAAGTTGCAAGCAGAAGCGACAGGAGAGCAAGAACTCTTTGTGCCTCTGCTCTGTATTCCCATTAGCAATCCAATGAATTCTGCAGACCTTAGCATCTTTTCCTTTTGTCATGCAATGGTAATAACTTGACTTTCAGCCTTTGCAGTCAGGGGCTAGGCTGAAGCTCCCCCTTCAAACTGCAGCAAAGAGGAACATGGTTTCACCTCTCCAAGCTGCTTTACTGTCACAGCCCTGCTGATGGGGGGGAGCTGCTGGAGGATGTGCTCCTGTGACACAACACAGAGCAGAGGAAATTCTCTTCCCTTAGGTCACTCTGACTGCAGCCATGCTGTCACTTTGCAAACTTCACAGGTTTACCTTTCATGAAGTGAACATTACTCCTTTATTAAGAGGGGATTTTTTTTTTTTGCCTTCTCTCAGATGTCACATTTTTCCCCCAGTTCCTTTCAAACACTGAGAAGGAAATGATAATTCATGCCTAAAGCATAAATTGGGTTGTTCTCAAAGAAGAGGAAAACTAATTCATTTATGCTGAACCACATGCAGCAAGCCAGATAATCATGGAATCACAGAATGACAGCTTGGAAAGGACCCCAAGGATTATTTGGCCCAACCTTTCAAGGTAAAAGTCTCATTGAAATCATAGAATCATAGCATGGTTTGGATTGGAAGGGACCTCAAAGATCATCAAATTCCATCCCCCTGCTGTGTGCAGGGACACCTCCCACCAGCCCAGTTTGCTGAAGGCCATGTTGGATGTGGCCTTGAACACCTGCAGGGAGGAGGCATCCACAGCCTCCCTGGGCAACCTGTTCCAGTGTCTCCCCACCCTCACTATCAAGAATTTCTTCCTCATCTCCAGTCTCCATCTCCCCTCTCCCAGCTCAAAGCCATTGTCCCTCATCCTGGCACTCCCAGCCCTTGTCAAAAGTCCCTCCCCACCTGCCCTGTAGCCACTTCAGGTACAGGAAGGCTGCTCTAAGTTCTCCCGAAAGCCTTCTCTTCTCTTCTCTTCTCTTCTCTTCTCTTCTCTTCTCTTCTCTTCTCTTCTCTTCTCTTCTCTTCTCTTCTCTTCTCTTCTCTTCTCTTCTCTTCTCTTCTCTTCTCTTCTCTTCTCTTCTCTTCTCTTCTCTTCTCTTCTCTTCTCTTCTCTTCTCTTCTCTTCTCTTCTCTTCTCTTCTCTTCTCTTCTCTTCTCTTCTCTTCTCTTCTCTTCTCTTCTCTCTTTCCCAGGCTGAACAACCCCAACTCAGACAAGCTGGCCCAGCCCCCTGACAAGATGAATCTTGTCCAAAGTAGGGGATTCCACTGCTTCTCCTGGGAGATAAATCCAATCTTTGGCCATTTTCATGGTGAAATGTTTTCCTCTGGAGTCCAAAGGGAGTACCTTGTCCCCATCACCCCTTGTGACATCTCCATGGGACTCCTTGTACAAAGGGAGTCTCCGTCCTCCTGGCAGACACCCTTCATGTCCTGGAGCAAGGCAATAAGGCCTCACCTAAGCTTTCTCTTCTCCAGGCTGAACCAGCCCAGCTCTCTCAGCCTTTCTTCACCTGGCAGGGCTGCCAGGCCTCTGAGCATTCTCCTGGCCTTTCTCTTACTCACAAAATAAAGATCATTTTTTCTGAATCATAGAATCAACTAGGTTGGAAGAGACCTCCAAGATCCTCCAGTCCAACCTAACACCCAGCCCTATCCAATCAACCAGACCATGGGACCAAGTGCCTCATCCAGGCTTCTCTTGAACACCTCCAGGGATGGGGACTCCACCACCTCCCTGGGCAGCACATCCCAAAGGCTAACAACTCTCTCTGTGAAGAACTTCCTCCTCACACCCAGCCTATACCTCCCCTGGCACAGCTTGAGACTGTGTCCTCTTGTTCTGCTGCTGGGTGCCTGGGAGAAGAGCCCAACCCCCACCTGGCTGCAACCTCCCTTCAGGGAGTTGTAGACAGCAATGAGGTCTGCCCTGAGCCTCCTCTTCTCCAGGCTGAACACCCCCAGCTCCCTCAGCCTCTCCTCACAGGGCTGTGCTCCAGATCCCTCCCCAGCCTTGCTGCCCTTCTCTGGACACATTCCAGTCCCTCAACATCTCTCTTGAACTGAGGAGCCCAGAACTGGACACAGGACTCAAGGTGTGGCCTGAGCAGTGCTGAGCACAGGGCAGAATAACCTCCCTTGTCCTGCTGGCTACACTGTTCCTGATCCAGGCCAGGATGCCATTGGCTCTCCTGGCCACCTGGGCACACTGCTGGCTCATGTTCAGCTGCTGTCAACCAGCACCCCCAGGTCCCTCTCTGCCTGGCTGCTCTCAGCCACTCTGTCCCCAGCCTGTAGTGCTGCTTGGGGTTGTTGTGGCCAAAGTGTAGAACCCTGCACTGGGACTTGTTGAATCTCATCCCATTGGCCTCTGCCCACCCAGCCAGCCTCTCCAGGTCCCTCTGCAGGGCCCTCCTACCCTCCAACAGATCCACTCCTGCTCCTAGCTTGGTGTCATCTGCAAACTTACTGATGACAGACTCAATCCCCTCCTCCAGATCATCAATAAAGATACTGAACAGGAAAGTCTGAGTAAAAAGATTGGAAAATAAATATTTACAGTTTGAAAAGGTTTTATGTTCCATTAAATATATTCATATATATTGCCTACCCCTGACCAAGCACAGACTTCTAGACTTCAATGAATTGCTGCTATTCAACATGATTTGCTAACTGCAAATCAGAAACCCTTGATACTTCCCTATCAACTTTCCCATCCACCACAACATTGTCAAGAATTCACACACTCCTCTGCAGGACTGCCTGGAGAGTTCCCTGTCCAGAGCTTCTCTGGCATTGTTGCAGTCAAGGTATTGGGTTAAGTTCTACATCAATTTCCTCTTTTGTAGTAATTTGTAGTAAGAGTTTTGCTGGGTTTTAACATGATGGTGAGAGAGCTGACGCTTGGGGGAGCAGTGATCTTTAGGTAACACATTGCCCATCACAGCCTGAGGGTTGTGGAATAAAGATCCACTGCCAAGAGACAAATTGGCAGGGATCAGCGCTGGGTCTGGTCCTGTTCACCACCTGCAGGCTGTGAGGCCATTCAGAGACTTGGACAGACTGAGAGCTGGGAACAGAGGAACCTAAGGAGGTTCAACAAGGAGAATTGCAGAGTCCTGCACCTGGCAAGGAAGAATCAACTGCAGCAGGACAGGTTGGGAGGGGATCTGCTGGAGAGCAGCCCCAAGGAGAAGGAGCTGGGAGTGCTGGTGGGCAGCAAGTTCTGCATGGGACAGCAATGTGCCCTGGGGGCCAAGAAGGCCAAGGGGGTCCTGGGGTGCAGGAATAGTGTGGCCAGCAGAGCCAGGGAGGTTCTCCTCTCCTGCTACTCTGCCCTGGTGAGACCTCACCTGGAATATTGCATCCAGTTCTGGGCTCTCTGGTTCAAGAGGGACAGGGATCTGCTGGAGAGAGTCCAAGGGAGGGCTACAAGGATGCTGAAGAGACTGCAGCACTGCCTGGGGAGGAGAGGCTGAGAGCCCTGGGGGTGTGCAGTCTGGAGAGGAGAAGACTGAGAGGGATCTGATCAATGTCTATCAAGATCTGAGGACTGGGGGTCAGGAAGGAAGGGACAGGGACAGCCTCTGCTCACTGTGCCCTGGCATAGGCCAAGGGGCAATGGATGGAAACTCCAGCACAGGAGGTTCCACCTCAACATGAGGAGAAACTTCTCCATTGTGAGGGTCCCAGAGGCCTGGAACAGGCTGCCCAGAGAGGTTGTGGAGTCTCCTTGTCTGGAGCCTTTGCAGCCCTGTCTGGATGTGTTCCTGTGTGACCTGTGCTGGATTCTCTGGTCCTGCTCTGGCAGGGGGTTGGACTGGAAGATCTCCAGAGATCCCTTCCAACCCCTGACATCCTGTGAGCCTGTGAAACTCATTTCAGTTTCAAGGTTTATGGGCTGTGAAAGCCTTCTTGGATAAAAGGAGAGTGGACAAAAATCTGGTACCATGTTAATGATACCACAAAGGAAACTGCTATGATGGGACAGAAGTGCCATCTGCCCTTTGCCCCCTAGACAAAAGCAACTTGCTGCTGCAGGGAATGCACAGCAAAGCATTTGGGCCCTCAATGGTCTGATGTAGCTGTTCTTGCAAGGAGTTAAGACCAATCAAGTCTGTACCTCAAGCAGGATAAGAACAGCTCCTGTGGGTTATTTCCCAGGGAAGGAGAGTGGATGTTTTACAGATCATTTATTTTACCTCTACCATGGTAAATAAAGAGAGAGGCTGAAAATGTTGAGAGGCTCTACCCCTCTGGGTTGCAAGCTAGCAAAATTCTGTGAAGCCATTGAATCAAATTCCTGAGCAATTCCACCACCCCAGAAGGCAAATCATATCCTGGGCTGCCGCCGGAGGAGTGTGGGCAGCAGGACAAGAGGGGGGATTCTGTCCCTTTGCTCCACGTCCAACACTGCCTCCAGCTCTGGTGTCCCCAGCACAAGAATGACACAGAGCTGCTGGAGAGAGTCCAGAGGAGGTCACAAAGATGATCCAAGGGCTGGAGCAGCTCTGCTGTGAGCACAGGCTGAGGGAGCTGGGGGTGTGCAGCCTGGAGAGGAGAAGGCTCCAGGGGGACCTCAGAGCTGCCTGCCAGCACCTGAAGGGATCCTGCAGGAAGGCTGCAGAGAGACTTTTGCTGAGGTGTCTGGAGACAGGCCAAAGGGGAATGGTTTGAAGCTGAGGCAGAGCAGAGTTAGACTGGAGCTGAGGAAGTTCTTCAGTATGAGAGTGGTGAGACTCTGGCACAGGCTGCCCAGGGAGGCTGTGGATGCCTCCTCCCTGGGGATGTTCAAGGCCAGGCTGGATGAGGCCTTGAGCAGCTGAGTCTAGCTGAGAGGTGTCCCTGCCCATGGCCTGGATGATCTCTGAGGTCCCTTCCAACCTGAGCCATTCTATGATGATAAATGCTTATAAGTTACTAAAGGGTGGGTGTCAGGAGGATGAAGCCAATCTGTTTGCAGTTGGTGCCTAGTGACAGGATGAGAGGTAATGAACAAATCTTCCTCTTCAAAACACCAGGATGCACTCTTTTAATAACACCACACAAAACCATTTCTAAAGAAAAACCCAAACCATGCCTCAAGAGCTCCCACTACAAAAGTCTCCAAGTGAAATGTCAGTTTGATGTCAGCACAATAAATAGAGAAATATCCAGACAATATAATGAATGATATGTGTGGGAGAAGCAAATTATTCTCCTGTTTAAAGCTCACAAATGCTGGTCCCTAAATATTCTTATTGCTTGGATTGGAATCAAGTCCTTCAACACTTGGTGGTGGTTATGCTAAGCCTTTAATATTGCTGCTTGTTCCAGCTGAGAGAAAAAGGCTGAGCCAGCTGTTCAAAACATCAGCAGTTTAATGTTCCTAGTGCTGGACTAGGATTTTATCACCTGTGCTTTATGTTCTGTGCCTCAATTCATACCTTCAGTTATGTGTCAGAGTTCCTTGTGGGGATACCCCTGGGGTTATACTGATTTAAGCTTGCAATAAAAATTGCACAAGAAGCTGAAAAGATGTCAAATGCAAGTGGCAGAGTTGTACTGCCTTGCACCTTTGCATGGCCCTGAGAAAGGCTGCAGAATCCAGTCTCCACAGGGCTCTGGGTCTTAACCTGAGCTTGTTCTGCTTTAAGAATCTTCTGTGAGGGTTAACTGTCTCTGTATAAGACATCTCTTGGATTCTGCAGCACCCAAGTCTATATTTTGTTAGCTTATAAAGTCAGGGTCTCAATGAGAGCAGTGCTCAGTGACAGGGAAGCACCAAGGTTGACACTCTGGAGGGAAAGGGTGCTGTAGGGAGAGCCCTGGTGAGGATGGAGAGGTTGGCTCATGCCAGCCTCATGACATTCAGCAAGGCCAAGTGCAAGATCCTGCACCTAGATCAGGACAATCCCAAGCACAAATCCAGACTGGGCAAGCAGTAGCTCCAGAGCAGCCTTGAGGAGAAGGCCTTGGGTGTGTCAGTTGGTGACAAACTCCCCAGGAGCCAGCAATGGTCCCTGGCAGCCCAGAGCCAGCTGTGTGCTGAGCTGCATCCAGAGCAGGGAGAGCAGCAGCACAGGGAGGGGATTCTGCCCCTCTGCTCTGCTCAGACCCCACCTGCAGCACTGCCTCCAGCTCTGGGGAACCCAGCACAAGAAGGACCTGGAGCTGCTGGAGAGGCTCCAGAGGAGGTCACCAAGATGATCAGAGGGCTGGAGACCCTCCCCTGTGGGGACAGGCTGAGAGAGCTGGGGCTGCTCAGCCTGGAGAAAGCTCCAGGGAGACCTCAGAGCTGCATTTCAGTACCTGAAGGGGCTCCAGAGCTGGGGAGGGACTTTTGACAAGGACTTGTAGTGCCAGGATGAGGGACAATGGCTTTGAGCTGGGAGAGGGGAGATTGAGACTGGAGAGGAGGAGGAAATTCTTGATAGTGAAGGTGGTGAGACTCTGGAACAGGTTGCTCAGGGAGGTTGTGGATGTCCTCTCCCTGGAGGTGTTCAACACCAGGCAGGATGAGGCCTTGAGCAATCTGGGCTGGTGGGAGGTGTCCCTGCCCTTGGCAGGGGCTTGGAACTGGAGGTCCCTTCCAACCCAAACCATTCTATGAATCTCTCACACTGTGTAAGGCTGTAGGATGTCCACCTGTGGTGCCAGTTTTAGCATTGGGATACAAGATCTCAGGACAGCATGACCATGGTGATCAGAGATTTCTTGTCCTTTCAACACCTGCAATACATCTTCTCCCTTTGGCTCTCACCACATGCAGCAGAATCATGAATGCATTTTGTGGCAGCTGAGAGATCCTTGTTCGCAGCCTTGCTTACTGCTGGCATCCCAGCCTGGATCAGGAATAGTGTGGCCAGCAGGAGCAGGGAAGTCATCCTGCCCTGTGCTCAGCACTGCTCAGGCCACACCTTGAGTGCTGTGTCCAGTTCTGGGCTCCTCAGTTCAAGAGAGATGTTGAGATGCTGGAAAGTGTCCAGAGAAGGGCAATGAGGCTGGGGAGGGGTCTGGAGCACAGCCCTGTGAGGAGAGGCTGAGGGAGCTGGGGGTGTTCAGCCTGGAGAAGAGGAGGCTCAGGGCAGACCTCATTGCTGTCTACAACTCCCTGAAGGGAGGCTGTAGCCAGGTGGGGGTTGGGCTCTTCTCCCAGGCAAGCAGCACCAGAACAAGAGGACACAGTCTCAAGCTGTGTCAGGGGAAGTTTAGGCTTGGTCTTAGAAAGAAGTTCTTCCCAGAGAGAGAGATTGCCCTTGGGATGTGCTGCCCAGGAAGGGGCCGGGGGGGGGGGGGGGTGTTAATGTCCCTGGAGGTGTTTAAGCAAAGTCTGGCTGAGGCTCTCAGTGCCATGGTCTGGTTGATTAGTTAGGGTTGGGTGATCAGTTGGACTTGATAAGATTGGAGGTTTCTTCCAACCTGGTTGCTTCTGTGAGGCTGTGACTGTGTGAATTTGCCACCAAGGGAAACACAAACATTTTGTTTACACAGCTCACTGAATGGACACCACTTCAGCTCTGGGGCCAAGCTTATAAACTCTGGCAGCTGAATAAAAAAAACCATTCACTGTTTTCTATGCTGCAGGTTATCACCAAAACAAACAAAGAAAAATCCACCTTCTACAGATCCCTCAAAGGAGGTTGGAGCCAGGGGGGGTTGGTCTCTTCTCTTCACATGCAACAAGTGAGAGGACAGGAGGAAACAGCCTCAAGTTGTGCCTAGGTTCAGGTTGGGTATTAGGAAAAACCTCCTCACAGAAAGAGTCCTCAGGCACTGGAAGAGGCTGCCCAGGGAGTCATCATGCCTGGAGGTGTTTAAAAGCTGTGTGGATGTGGTGCTGAGGGATGTGGTTCAGTGGTTGTGGCTTAGCAGCAGTGAGATCTTGGTGAGCAGTTGGCCTTGGTGATCTCAAAGGTCTCTTCCCACCTCACCAGTTCTATGGCTCTAGGATTCTAAGCATCACTTCAAATGCTGAATTATGTGCTTGTTACCCACAGAAGGTTTCACAGCTGAAAATGGCATGAGTGGCTCTACAGAGGAAGAAGCAGGACAGCATTACTGAGAAGAATGGATTCCTCTTTTGCTTGTCACAGAATCACAGAAGTAACCAGGTTGGAAAAGACCTTTGAGATCATCAAGTCCAACCTCTCACCCAACACCATCTAATCAACTAAACCATAGCACTAAGTGCCTCATCCAGTCTGATTTTAAACACTTCCAGGGATGGTGACTCCACCACCTCCCTGGGCAGCACATCCCAATGGCCAATCTCTCTTTCTGGGAAGAATTTCTTCCTAACATCCTGCCCAAACCTCCCCTGCACAGCTTGAGACTGTGTCCTCTCGTTCTGCTGCTGGTTGCCTGGGAGAAGAGACCAACCCCCACCTGGCTACAGCCTCCCTTCAGGGAGTTGTAGACAGCAATGAGGTCTGCCCTGAGCCTCCTCTTCTCCAGGCTGAACACCCCCAGCTCCCTCAGCCTCTCCTCACAGGGCTGTGCTCCAGACCCCTCCCCAGCCTTGCTGTCCTTCTCTGGACACGTTCCAGCATCTCAACATCTCTCTTGAACTGAGGAGCCCAGAACTGGACACAGGACTCAAGGTGTGGCCTAACCAGTGCTGAGCACAGGGCAAGATGACTTCCCTGCTCCTGCTGGCCACACTATTCCTGATCCAGGCCTGGATGCCATTGGCCTTCTTGGCCACCTGGGCACACTGCTGGCTCATGTTCTGGGAATGAATTTGAGCTCTGTGGTACACTTCTGTCCTATCTATCTCTTCCTTCCCTGCTCCTTTGAACAGATGAGGTTCAAACTGTCTGGAATTCTGGGATTCTATGAAAAGATGTTTTAGAGCCTCTGACTCTGGTATTCAGTCATCCCTCTGTGCATCACACTTCTGGCTGCTCTTGCTGGTCAGATTGTGGATTTCCTGATGTGTGGGTTGTCTCTTATGCTATTGTTTGTACAGTGCTGGGCCTCAGCTCACCTGTGAAAGTCTTTGATCCCACTGGATCTGGAGAACTTAGAGCAGCACTGGTTCAAAAATGAGCAGTGACCTACCAGAACCTTTTTTATCACAGTGCAGCCCCAACCTGCCAGGCAGTGCAAAGCATCCAGCTCCCCTCTGATGAAGCACTACCTGTTCAGGAGGGGTTCCTGCAGGAGTGAGTGCAGCACCCTGCATGTAGAGATACTGGGGATTGATTGGGGATCACCTAAAGGAGAAATAAAAGAAAACAATTCTCATTCAGATATCAAGAGTTAGGTCCTTAAAGCTTAAGAAGCAATGGATTTTCTGTGTGGGAGGCAGCCTGGCTGCTCTTCAGCTCTGCAGAATCCTCATTTGTGCTGCTGGGAACTGTGCATTTGTGTAAGTGATTGGATTGTTACCATCACCCATACCCAGTTCAGAAGCACGGCAGATCATTACCAACTACAGAAATGTATCCAGGGAGGTTCTCCTCCTCCTCTACTCTGCCCTGGTGAGGCCCTACCTGGAATATTGCATCCAGTTCTGGGCTCCCCAGTTCAAGAGGGACAGGAATCTGCTGGAGAGAGTTCAAGGGAGGGCTCCAAGGATGATGAAGGGACTGGAGCACTGCCTGGGGAGGAGAGGCTGAGAGCCCTGGGGGTGTGCAGTCTGGAGAGGAGAAGACTGAGAGGGATCTGATCAATGTCTATCAAGATCTGAGGGCTGGGGGTCAGGAAGGAAGGGACAGGGACAGCCTCTGCTCACTGTGCCCTGGGATAGGCCAAGGGGCAATGGATGGAAACTGCAGCACAGGAGGTTCCACCTCAACATGAGGAAGAACTTCTTGAGTGTGAGGGTCCCAGAGCCCTGGAACAGGCTGCCCAGAGAGGTTGTGGAGTCTCCTTCTCTGGAGCCTTTGCAGCCTGTCTGGATGTGTTCCTGTGTGACCTGTGCTGGATTCTCTGGTCCTGCTCTGGCAGGGGGTTGGACTGGAAGATCTCCAGAGGTCCCTTCCAACCCCTAACATCCTCTGATCCTGTGAGCCTGTGATCTAAACGAAGTGACCCACAGACTTCCTTGCTATCCTTTTACCCCAGAGCATGTGGTGTATCTTTAGGCTTGTTCCACCTGGAAGAGAGAAGGCTCCAAGGAGACCTTCTTGTGGCCTTCCAGTATCTGAAAAGGGCTGCAGGAAAGCTGGGGAGGGACTTTTTAGGGTGTCAGGGAGTGATAGGACTGGGGTGGAGGGGGAATGGAGCCAAAGTAGAAGAGGGGAGATTCAGATTGGATGTTAGGAAGAAGTTCTTCCCCATGAGGGTGGTGAGAGACTGGCAGAGGTTGCCCAGGGAGGTGGTGGAAGCCTCATCCCTGGAGGTTTTTGCAGCCAGGCTGGATGTGGCTGTGAGCAACCTGCTGGAGTGTGAGGTGTCCCTGCCCATGGCAGGGGGGTTGGAACTGGCTGAGCCTTGAGGTCCCTTCCAGCCCTGACAATTCTGTGATCTTGAAGACTTCTCTGTGGGCCAAACCTCACTTCTGTGAAATCAGGGCTGAGTATGAACAAGACTGCTCAGGATCTTGGCAATATATATTTCCTGGCACAAAGCTGCTCAGGGTTCCTTACACATTAGCCTTACACATTGTTTGCTGGTTTAAAGCAAGCACACTGGGACAGTTCCTTCTGGTTTATTACACCTTTTTGATTTTTTTTCGGCAGTGTTTCACAGAAGTGAAAAAAAAATCCAGGAAGACCCAATCTAGCCTGGAAGACCTCCTTAAGAGCTCTTAAGCAGCAACTGTGACATGCTAGATTGATCTGTCTGGCTATAAAAAAAACCTAGACTGAAGAGAAATTTGGACTCAAACCACCATCTAAATGTAGTCTCCACCCAAGTCGTGGGCTGGGGGGTGGGGTTCAGTTCCTGAGGTTTGGTTCTGGCCCATCTCCAGGAGGACCACAGATCTGGCTAAGGTTTTCAGAGGCAGTGCAGGCAGGAGGGCAGTTAACAGCCTTCCAAACTCTCACCAAGCCCCTTCAAACAGCCAGCCAGTGTGGGAAAAGTGAATGCAAGCACCACATGGAGCCTTTGCAGGCAAACTGAGCTCCAACAGCACACCCAGAACATCTGCAGAGACACATCTTCCTCACAACAAAGCTGCAGCCCCCAAACAGAGCTGTACCTGGGAGAATGAGCAACCCCTTCTGCCATGCAAGGCCTTTCTGCCTCCCGCTTCGAGCTGTGCCAAGTAGAGTTTAAGTTGGACATTAGGCAGAATTTCTTCCCTGGAAGGGGTCTCAGGCATTGGAAGAGCTTGCCCAGAGAGGTGGTAGAGTCTCCATGCCTGGGGGTGTTTAGGAACCCTGTAGATGTAGTACTTAGGCCTGTGGTTTAGACTTGCCAGTGCTAGGCTGATGGTTGGAGCTGAGGATCTTTGAGACCTCCTGGCTCTCTACAGCTCCCTGAAAGGAGGTTGTGCAGAGGTTGGTGCTGGTCTCTTCTCACAGGTCATTAGTGACAGAACAAGAGGGAATGGCCTCAAGCTGCAGCAGGGTAGGTTTAGACTGGACAGTAGGAAACATTTTTCCCAGCAAGAGTGGTCAGGGATTGGAATGTGCTGCCCAGGGAGGTGGTGGAGTCCCCAAGCCTGGCTGTGTTTCAAGGTGGTTTGGCTGTGGTGCTTGGGGCTGTGGTTTAGGGGTGACCCTTGCAGAGTAGGGTTCTGGGTTGGACTTGGTGATGCTGAGGGTCTTTTCCAACCTGAATGTTTCTGTGACTGTGATCTTAAAGGTGTTTTCCAACCTAGGCAGCCCTGTAATTCTATGAAGCAAGGAACACTTCTTTGGATGCAACTCAGGGGCTCAACACAGGGGTGCTGGACAAGATGACCTTCCAGAGTCCTTTCCAACCCAATGCATTCTATGATTCCAATCTATGCCAACACCTAAGTGGTTAAAATTAACCCAGCAGATCTACTTTTGGTGAGAAAACAAACTGCAAACTGGTGTGCATCATGACTCTGGAAACGAGCCAGCATCTCATAGACACAGAAACTCCCCTGACAGCCAGAGAACTCAAGTGAAGCTCCTCCACTGCCTGCGGCCTGGTGACAAGCTCCCGTTGGAAAAATCACACCACTAGAACTTGTCTTTTTTCTTTCCCTAGGTAGTTCAGAAAAGGGAGAAAACACCAGCACAGTATTTTTTTGGGCTCACTTAAGCAGACTCAGAATGCAGAGGGCTGTCCCTCTGCCCTCCTCCAGTAATTGCTATTTAAAGATCGCTCAAGTGACCTCCTCGTACCTCTCAGCCATCTTTTTATTTACTTGTCTGGTAAAACCCAATCCTTCATCGGGCCAAATAGTCAAAGAGATGGAAAATTTAAACCTTTCCAGCTCCTGAAGGAAAGTTTATCCCAACAGCTGCCTTGCTTTATGAAAGCATGAAGTCAGTACATCCACTCTCATGCGATCCATCACGCCGCCTGACGTTTCCTGCAAACTCTGTCCACAAGACAAACGGGGAAAGGGAACCTAAAAGGAACAACAGATCGCCAAAAAGCAGATGGAATTATGTGCTCTTGTTTAGATTTGGCCCTTCAAATGAGCCTGCCCTAAATGCCTTCCCCTTCAGAGCTCCAGCACTAAGCAGCCCTGCGCGTCGCCGCTCAAAACACCTGACACTGGTATTAAGAAATATTGCCTTTAATTGCAGTCCATTAAAAGGTGGAAATGCCTTCAGTGCAGGATTAATGATTTAAGTGAACTGTCGGCTTTCAGAGTATTTTTAGGCCCTCCTCCTGCAGATGCAAACATCCTCTGGCTTCCCAACCCCCTCCCACCCTCCCCAGCCCTGAACTTTTGCAGCAAAGGTCTGCCACATGTTTCTCATCTCCCGGCTTTAGGTAAGTAGCGTCTGAAACCGCTCTGAACCTCGAGCGTCGATGATTTGTGACTCTCAGAAGAGTGTTTGTGTACACAAAAGGATGTTAAATTTGTTGTTTTGACTTTAATCTAAATAATTTTCCTTTCCTCTTACGGTGAACAATTTTCTACATGTCCCCAGAAGGGGATTTGGGGGTTGTCAGCTGTTATATCATACATGCACCAGCGGGCAGTTCGCTGCTGGCTGGAATGCACTGACCACTGCAGCTCCCTCCACGACTTCCCCTCACACACACACACAGAGGCAGCTTTTGCCCTAGGCAGAACCTGTGCTGGGATTTCAGTCAGGCTGCCAGCAAGTGATAGAATCATAGAATCCTAGAATCAGTCAGGGTTGGAAGGGACCACAAGGATCAGCCAGTTCCAACCCCCCTGCCATGGGCAGGGACACCTCACACTACAGCAGGCTGGCCAGAGCCTCATCCAGCCTGGCTGCAAACACCTCCAGGGATGGGGCCTCAACCACCTCCCTGCACAACCCATTCCAGGCTCTCACCACTCTCATGGGGAAGAACTTCTTCCTCACGTCCAGTCTGAATCTTCCCACTTCCAGCTTTATTCCATTCCCCCAATCCTGTCACTACTGGAGATCCTAAAAAGTCCCTCCCCAGCTTTCTTGTAGCCCCCTTCAAATATTGAAAGGCTACAAGAAGGTCTCCTGGGAGCCTTCTCTTCTCCAGACTGAACAGCCCCAACTCTCTCAGTCTATCCTCATAGGAGAGGTGCTCCATCCCTCTGATCATCCTGGTGCCCCTTCTCTGGACACCTTCCAGCACCTCCAGATCCCTCGTGTAATAGAGGCTCCAGAACTGGACACAGTACTCCAGGTGGGGTCTCACCAGAGCTGAGCAGAGGGGGAGAATCCCCTCCCTTGACCTGCTGGCCACACTTCTCTTGCTGCAGCCCAGGCTCTGCTTGGCTCTCTGGGCTGCAAGTGCTCACTGCTGGCTCCTGTTGAGCTTCTCCTCCCCCAGCACCCCCAAGTCCCTCTCCTCAGGGCTGCTCTCCAACCAGTCCCTGCCCAGCCTGGATTTGTGCTTGGGATTGCCTCAACCCAGCTGCAGGACCTTGCCCTTGGTCTTGTTGAACCTCATGATGTTGGCTTGTGCCCACCTCTCCAGCCTGTCCAGGTCCCTCTGGATGGATCCCTTCCCTCCAGCCTGTCTGCTGCACCACACACGTCCATGTGCATGCATGCAGAGCAGGCTGAGGGCAAGAGCTGCTGCTGCTGCTAATTGTAAAGACACAGAGGAAAAAATATACATTCTCAGTGCATGGATTACTAGAAACATCAATATAAATGTTTTCATTATCTGGGACAAAAAAAAGAATCCATCTGCTCCTTGGGTGAAATCAGCAGGGCTGAAGCTGCTAATCAACTGTTTAACATTCCAGGATAGCAGAGTTGTCAATACCCTGGGGGGAAGTGGATTAAGACTAATAGCATTTGGCCTGAAAATCATTCCTGGCCTTTAGCCCAGCTACAATCACCAGCCCATTACACCTCTGAAGTTGTTAGGTTCTGGCCCAAGACTGACCACCAAAGTGCACAGATCCTGCAACCATGGAGTTACCATGGCCCCTCTCCTACCCTGCTCTCCCACCCTCGGAGCAAGAAAGGCTCAGGACTCACTGCCTTACTAATGGCTTACCACAGGAAGCTGTCAAAGATGCCAGGGGAGGTTTAGGTTGGTGATTAGGAATAATTTTCTTTCCTGCAAGAGTGGTCAGGCATTGGAACAGGCTGCCCAGGAAGGTGGTGGAGCCCCCATCCCTGGAGGTGTTCAAGAAAACTGTGGCCATGGCACTTGGGGACATGGTTTAGTGGCCACTGTTGGGTTGCTGGGTTGGTGGTTGTACTGGATGGTCTCAGAGGGCTTTGCCAACCCAAGCAATCCCATGACACTATGAAGGTAGCACAACAATCCAAGAAGTCTGAAAGTCAATCCTCAACCCATCCCCTGCCTGCAAGCCTCAAAAGCACTGCTTTGTGCCACAGCTCCTACAGGGGGATTCCAGGTCCTATAGAATCATGGAATGGGCTGGGCTGGAAGGGACCTCCAAAGCTCATCCACTCCAACCCCTCTGCACTCAGCAGGGACATCCTCCACTAGATCAGGTTGCCCAGGGCCTTGTCCAGCCTCACTTTGAATATCTCCAGACATGGTGGCCCCAGCCACTTCCCTGGGCAACCTGTTCCAGTGTTCCACCACCCTCATGGTGCAGAACTTGTTCCTCACATCCAATCTCAATCTGCTCTGCTCTAGTTTGAAGCCATTGTCCCTGGTCCTGTCCCTGCAGCCCTTTGCAAACAGTCTCTCTGCAGCCTTCTTGTAGCCCCCTTCAGGTCCTGGCAGGCTGCTCTGAGGTCTGCCTGGAGCCTTCTCTTCTGCAGGCTGAACACCCCCAGCTCCCTCAGTCTGTCCTCAGAGCAGAGCTGCTCCTACCCCATGAGCATTTTTGTGGCCTCCTCTGGACCCTCTCCATCAGCTCCATGTCCTTCCTGTATTGAGGGCTCCAGGGCTGCACACAGCACTGCAGGTGAGGTCTCAGCAGGGCAGAGGACAGTGTCAGAATCACCTCTCTGGCTCTCTGGCAATGCTGCTTTGGATGCAGCCCAGGCTGCCCTTTGCCCTCTGTGCTGCAGGCAGTCAGTGACTGAAAACGCAGCTCCCAGCCTCAGCTTAGCTATGCTCCTAGAACCCCCAGCTCCTCCTTGTCAGCACTGTTCTCTATACACAAAGCCTAACCTTTGGGAGGTTTTTCATTTGTTTAAATATTTTGATTTAACCTTTGAAAGAGTTTTGTTTCAGCCTTTTGGCACACCTATGCTTATAAACAGCTCATGCAAGCATAGAACTAAGTTGCAACTCATACCACAATTCCCCTCAAGGCACTTCAAGCAGGCAGAAGAATTTCTGAACGCATCTGATCCCATTGTAGTTTTCCATGCTGGTCCATGCCCAACATCAACATCATTAGCTTCTCAGCAACCATTTCAAGGTTATCTGGACATAATTCACATCAGTTTCAGGTTTCTAGAGAACAAGGAGCACCTGAAGGTAGATTTTACTCCTCAGGTCCTCCACAGGACTTGAGCTGGGCATTAGGTATTTTCAGGGCCATCATTTTCAGCTCTCCAGTTTCCATCACTAAGAAGGATGCTCCACAGAACTGCATCTTCTGTGATAAAAGGCTGAAGAATAAACCAATCCTGGCAAAAGATGCAGGATTTTCCTCCATGTCACAGAATCACAGAATTAACCACTTTGGAAAAGACATTTGAGATCATCAAGTCCAACCTCTCACCCAACACCATCTAATCAACTAAACCATGGCACTAAGTGCCTCATCCAGTCTGATTTTAAACACTTCCAGGGATGGTGACTCCACCACCTCCCTGGGCAGCACATCTCAATGGCCAAGCTCTCCTTCTGGGAAGAATTTCTTCCTGACATCCAGCCTAAACTTCCCCTGGCACAGCTTGAGACTGTGTCCTCTTGTTCTGCTGCTGGGTGCCTGGGAGAAGAGCCCAACCCCCACCTGGCTACAACCTCCCTTCAGGTAATTGTGGACAGCAATGAGGTCTGCCCTGAGCCTCCTCTTCTCCAGGCTGAACACCCCCAGCTCCCTCAGCCTCTCCTCACAGGGCTGTGCTCCAGACCCCTCCCCAACTTTGTTGTCCTTCTCTGGACACTTTCCAGCATCTCAACATCTCTCTTGAACTGAGGAGCCCAGAACTGGACACAGGACTCAAGGTGTGGTCTAACCAGTGCTGAGCACAGGGCAGGATGACTTCCCTGCTCCTGCTGGCTACATTGTTCCTGATGCAGGCCAGGATGCCATTGGCCTTCTTGGCCACCTGGGCACACTGGTTGTGTGGGAACCCAGCTCATGTTCAGCTGCTATCAACCAGCACCCCCAGGTCCCTCTCCACCTGGCTGCTCTCAGCCACTCTGACCCCAGACTGTAGCACTGCCTGGGGTTGGTGTGGCCAGAGTGTAGAAGCTGGCACAGATATTTAGAACAGGCAAAATTAAGACAAAACTTAGCAGGTTTTTTAGTTTGGTTTTTGGTTGGTTGGGGTTTTGTGGTTCATTTTGGTTTGGTTTGGGATTTTGGTTTATTTGCTTGGTTGGTTGGGTTGGGTTTGGGCTTTTGGGGTTTTTTTGGGGTGGTTGTTTTTGGGGTTGCTTTTTTAAGGGGGGGGTGCGCAGGGAGTTTGGGGTTTTGTTGTGGGATTTGTTTGTTGGGATTTGTTTATTTTTATAAGCCAACATACTGTCCCAATCCTGAGAATCTGAAATAAGAACTTCCAGTGAATTCTGAAGGCTTGCAGTGAAGTTTAAGCAGTCAGAGGCCAGCAAAGAAATCCCCATCTACAGGGCTTATATTACTTTCAAAGCAGGGAAAGAAGCTCTGCAGAGCTCTGAGACTGCCATTTCCCAATGAACAGCAACTCTATGGAATGAAGGGAGGACCTCTACAAGGCGTTTCTGAGGCAAGCATCAGCTCTGCTAAGTCCTCACCTGGAGTTCTGCACCCAGCTCTGGTGCTCTCAACACAGGAAGGACCTGGACCTCATGGAGCAGGTCCAGAGGACAGCCATGAAAATGGTCAAGGGATTGAAATAGCTCTGCTATGAGGACAGGCTGAGGGAGCTGGGGGTGTTCAGCCTGAAGCAGACAAGGCTCCAGGCAGACCTCATAGCAGCCTGGCAGTACCTGAAGAGGGTTATGAGAAGGCTGCAGAGAGACTGTTTGCAAAGGCCTGCAGGGACAGGACCAGGGACAATGGCTTCAAACTAGAGCAGAGCAGATTGAGATTGGATGTGAGGAACAAGTTCTGCACCAGGAGGGTGGTGGAACACTGGAACAGGTTGCCCAGGGATGTGGTTGAGGCCCCATGCCTGGAGATAATTCAAGGTGAGGCTGGACAGGGCTCTGGGCAACCTGATCTAGTGGAGGATGTCCCTGCTGAGTGCCGGGGGTTGGAGTGGATGAGCTTTGGAGGTCCCTTCCAGCCCAGACCATTCTATGATTCTATGACCCTAACCTTCCACTTTATCAAACACCATGGATGAATTCTGAGCTCCTGCAAACTCAGTGCTGTGCAAAGAGATCCTGCAGACAGCAAACAGTCCTGTAGGAAAGTGCTGTAGCTGCTTTAAGAAAGCTCAAGCATGGAGTCACAGAATGCTCTGGCTTGGGAGGGACCTTGAAGATCATCCAGTTTCAACTCCCTGCCATGGGCAGGGACACCTCCCACCAGCTCAGGTTGCTCAAGGCCTCATCCAGCCTGGCCCTGAACACCTCCAGGAGAAGGCAGCCACAACCTCCCTGGGCAACCTGTTTCAGTGTTTCCCCACCCTCACTGGAAAGAATTTCTTCCTCATCTCCAGTCTCAATCTGTCCTCCTCAAGCGTCAGTCCATGGCCTCTCATCCTATCACTGCAATCCCTTGTCAAAAGTCCAGTATCTCACCACTGTCACGGGAAAGCATCTAGGATGGTGTGCTGGTTTGAGGCCAGCCAGAACATCTCTTGCCCCAAAAGGGACAAAAGAATGAGACTCACACAAAACGGATTGGAGAGTGATGGAAAAGTTTAAATGGAAAAGCAATTGGTGAAGCTACAGAGAACTACAAACTACAAAGCATAGTGGAAAAGAACATCCTAAAGCATACAGAACCTCTCACAGAATTCCCAAAAGCTCCCAATCCTTACCTCCTCCCACCTGAGGGTCTACCCAATCCCTCAGGGCTCTTCCTTCCCCCTCCCACTGCTAGGCAAGTCTCAGGCTGGCCAGGTCTGGGTCTGCCCCCCCCCCCCCCCTTCTCCTCCTGGCATTAGGCCTAGCCAGGCCTAAGAGGCCTTGAGGATACTCCCCCGGCATTACCCGATAAGAGAGGACATCTCCCATGGGAGCAGAGAGGGAAGAAAGAGGAAGAGAATGACTCTGCAGATGGCTTTATAGGGTGCAGGATTTATGGGTAGAAATACGCCGTTTCCTGTGTCCACCCCTATTGGGCAGGCACCCAGGACACCAGAGGTGTATCTCATGCAGCAGTGGCAGGGGGCACCCAGCCCAAACTGCCACAGATGGTACCAATCAAATCCTAAAGGAAGGTAATTCCTAGAGAGTTATTTTTCTTTAGGCCATGTCCATCCCACCCCAGGCTAAGAAAATGCTGCATTGTGTCACAGTTCTGCGTGGAGCTGCTGGAATATTCAGGTTGCTTGGTTCTTTTGGAAGAGAGCAGGCTCCACCTACCTCTCCTTACTTCTGCTGTCCTCCAGTTTTCAGCCAAAATCTAGAAGAGGATTAGAGGCCTTCAGATGTCCAGAGATTTGGCACCAGACCTGAAAGGTGCTGGCAGATGGGAATTCCACTGGAATCTGCCAGCAACCAATTATTCTGTGCTCACCACTCACTGTGCCCAGAGGAATGGGTCTGAGGAGCTGGGTCTCCATCTGCTGGTGAAGACAATGACAATCCAAGACCAAAGGCTATTGTTCCTCCACAGTTAAGAGGCATTAGGTCTGTCCTTAACTAAACACCACAGAGCACTTTACCCTATCTGCAAAAGCAGTGTGGTTCCTACAGAGAAAAGTTGCTGTGTGATCCAGGATGTACAAACTGGACAATGGAAGAAACTACACTGAAAAGCCATTAAAAAAAAAAAAAATCCCAATTGTAGGAGGCACAGAAGGTCTTTGTTGGTTTGTGGTTTGGGGTAGTTTTTTGTTGTTGGTTTGGTTGTTGGTTTGGTTTTGGGTTTTTTTTGTTTGTTTGTTTGTTTGTTTGTTTGTTTTTGGCAAAGCATGGAACCTCCAGCAGAAAGTTCATGGATGGAATCAGAGAATCATGGAATGGGCTGGGCTGGAAGGGACCTCCAAATCTCATCCAGTCCAACCCCTCTGCACTCAGCAGGGACATCCCCAACTAGATCAGGTTGTCCTCTTGTTCTGCTGCTGCTTGCCTGGGAGAAGAGACCAACGCCCACCTGGCTACAGCCTCCCTTCAGGTAGTTGTAGACAACAATGAGGTCTGCCCTGAGCCTCCTCTTCTCCAGGCTGAACACCCCCAGCTCCCTCAGCTTCTCCTCACAGGGCTGTGCTCCAGACCCCTCCCCAGCTTCTCTGAATCATGTGGAATCAGAAATAGAAAAAATCCCAGGTGAGAGGCAGACATGCATGCACCCATCTGTCTGTGTGCTGCCCTAGGTGGCCCTGCTTTGGCAGGGGGGGTGGACTTGTTGATCCCCAGAGGTCCCTTCCAACCTCTACCATTCTAGGATTCTATGTCCCTGCTTCCTGCATGGCCCTGACCTCAGTGCCAGGGAAAATTAGGGAGCAGATCATCCTGGGGACAAGCACAACTGCAGGATGGCCAAGGGATCAGGTCCAGCCAACATGGATTTAGGAAGGGCAGCTCCTGCCTCACCAACCTGATCTCCTTCTGTGCTCAGATGACTGCCTGGAGGATGTGGAGCAGCCTGTGGACTTCAGCAAGGCCTTTGAAACCATCCCCTACAGCAAATTCCTGGCCAAGCTGTCAGCCTGTGGCTAGGACAGGAGCACTCTGTGCTGGGGTAGGAACTTGCTGGAGGGCAGGACCCAGAGAGTGGTGGTGAATGGTGCCCAGAGAGAGGTGGTGAATGGTGCCCAGAGAGTGGTGGTGAATGGTGCCCAGAGAGAGGTGCTGAATGGTGCCCAGAGAGTGGTGGTGAATGGTGCCCAGAGAGTGGTGCTGAATGGTGCCCAGAGAGTGGTGGTGAATGGTGCCCAGAGAGTGGTGCTGAATGGTGCCCAGAGAGAGGTGCTGAATGGTGCCCAGAGAGAGGTGGTGAATGGTGCCCAGAGAGAGGTGCTGAATGGTGCCCAGAGAGTAGTGGTGAATGGTGCCCAGAGAGTGGTGCTGAATGGTGCCCAGAGAGTGGTGGTGAATGGTGCCCAGAGAGTGGTGCTGAATGGTGCCCAGAGAGTGGTGGTGAATGGTGCCCAGAGAGTGGTGGTGAATGGTGCCCAGAGAGAGGTGGTGAATGGTGCCCAGAGAGTGATGGTAAATGGTGCCCAGAGAGTGGTGCTGAGTGGTGCCCAGAGAGTGATGGTAAATGGTGCCCAGAGAGTGGTGCTGATTGGTGCCCAGAGAGTGGTGGTGAATGGTGCCCAGAGAGTGGTGCTGATTGGTGCCCAGAGAGTGGTGCTGATTGGTGCCCAGAGAGTGATGGTAAATGGTGCCCAGAGAGTGGTGCTGATTGGTGCCCAGAGAGTGGTGCTGATTGGTGCCCAGAGAGTGATGGTAAATGGTGCCCAGAGAGTGGTGGTGAATGGTGCCCAGAGAGTGGTGCTGATTGGTGCCCAGAGAGTGGTGCTGAATGGTGCCCAGAGAGTGATGGTGAATGGTGCCCAGAGAGTGGTGGTGAATGGTGCCCAGAGAGTGGTGGTGAATGGTGCCCAGAGAGTGGTGGTGAATGGTGCCCAGAGAGTGGTGGTGAATGGTGCCCAGAGAGTGGTGCTGAATGGTGCCCAGAGAGTGGTGGTGAATGGTGCCCAGAGAGTGGTGGTGATGGTGCCCAGAGAGTGGTGCTGAATGGTGCCCAGAGAGTGGTGGTGAATGGTGCCCAGGAGTGGTGCTGATTGGTGCCCAGAGAGTGGTGGTGAATGGTGCCCAGAGAGTGGTGCTGATTGGTGCCCAGAGAGTGGTGCTGAATGGTGCCCAGAGAGTGGTGCTGAATGGTGCCCAGAGAGTGGTGCTGATTGGTGCCCAGAGAGTGGTGGTGAATGGTGCCCAGAGAGTGGTGGTGAATGGTGCCCAGAGAGTGGTGGTGAATGGTGCCCAGAGAGTGGTGGTGAATGGTGCCCAGAGAGTGGTGCTGAATGGTGCCCAGAGAGTGGTGCTGAATGGTGCCCAGAGAGTGGTGGTGATGGTGCCCAGAGAGTGGTGGTGATGGTGCCCAGAGAGTGGTGCTGAATGGTGCCCAGAGAGTGGTGGCTGAATGGTGCCCAGAGAGTGGTGGTGATGGTGCCCAGAGAGTGTGGTGAATGGTGCCCAGAGAGTGGTGCTGAATGGTGCCCAGAGAGTGGTGGTGAATGGTGCCCAGAGAGTGGTGCTGAATGGTGCCCAGAGTGGTGTGATGGTGCCCAGAGAGTGGTGGTGAATGGTGCCAGGGAGTGGTGGTGAATGGTGCCCAGAGAGTGGTGCTGAATGGTGCCCAGAGAGTGGTGGTGAATGGTGCCCAGAGAGTGGTGCTGAATGGTGCCAGGGAGTGGTGGTGAATGGTGCCCAGAGAGAGGTGCTGAATGGTGCCCAGAGAGAGGTGCTGAATGGTGCCCAGAGAGTGGTGGTGAATTGTGCCCAGAGAGTGGTGCTGAATGGTGCCCAGAGAGTGGTGTGAATGGTGCCCAGAGAGTGGTGGTGAATGGTGCCCAGAGAGTGGTGGTGAATGGTGCCCAGAGAGTGGTGGTGAATGGTGCCCAGAGAGTGGTGGTGAATGGTGCCCAGAGAGTGGTGGTGAATGGTGCCCAGAGAGTGGTGCTGAATGGTGCCCAGAGAGTGGTGCTGAATGGTGCCCAGAGAGTGGTGGTGAATGGTGCCCAGAGAGTGGTGCTGAATGGTGCCCAGAGAGTGGTGTGATGGTGCCCAGAGAGTGGTGGTGAATGGTGCCCAGAGAGTGGTGCTGAATGGTGCCCAGAGAGTGGTGGTGAATGGTGCCCAGAGAGAGGTGGTGAATGGTGCCCAGAGAGTGGTGCTGAATGGTGCCCAGAGAGTGGTGGTGAATGGTGCCCAGAGAGTGGTGCTGAATGGTGCCCAGAGAGTGGTGCTGATTGGTGCCCAGAGAGTGGTGCTGATTGGTGCCCAGAGAGTGGTGCTGAATGGTGCCCAGAGAGTGGTGCTGAGTGGTGCCCAGAGAGTGATGGTAAATGGTGCCCAGAGAGTGGTGCTGAATGGTGCCCAGAGAGTGGTGCTGATTGGTGCCCAGAGAGTGGTGCTGATTGGTGCCCAGAGAGTGGTGGTGAATGGTGCCCAGAGAGTGGTGCTGAGTGGTGCCCAGAGAGTGGTGGTGAATGGTGCCCAGAGAGTGGTGCTGAATGGTGCCCAGAGAGTGGTGCTGAATGGTGCCCAGAGAGAGGTGCTGAATGGTGCCCAGAGAGTGGTGCTGAATGGTGCCCAGAGAGTGGTGCTGAATTGTGCCCAGAGAGAGGTGGTGAATGGTGCCCAGCTGGAGGCAGTGCTGCAGGCGGGGTGTGAGCAGAGCAGAGCAGAGCAGAGCAGAGGGGCAGAATCCCCTCCCTGTGCTGCTGCTCTCCCTGCTCTGCATGCAGCCCAGGACAAGGCTGGCCTGCAGGGCTGCCGAGGTAAGGTGTGTGATGTAGAACATTTCATGGCAGCCGCTCCAGAAACGTGCTCTGCACCCGTGCCTGCAAGCCTGAGTGACAGCGGGTCGGTGGATTAGGAAAGTAGCAGCATTATGGGGCAGCATTAGCAGGCAATCACCTCCCTGTCAATGAGCCCAATTATTGCAGCAGTTGTGCAAGCAGAGGAAGCAATTGCTGATCACTTATTCCTTCAGAAATAAGAGCCCAGCTTTTCAGGGCTGGCTTCCAAGGGGATGCCTGTGAAACCTGAAGAGCAAAGGCAGCCACTCGGTAAACGCCCAGGGTTTACCAGTTAAATAAATGGTTGAGTTTTTTCCCTTGTAAAATAAAGTGTGACCTGACGCCCGGAGGGCTCGGGGCGGGGGCAGGGAAGTGAGGCTCCGACGGCAGGGAGAAAGTAAGGACTTTGTGCTGGGAATGGCTAAGCGCTGTAACGATCTGTAAATGGAAGGCGGCTGGAATTGCTGAGCAGAGCCCTGCAGCCCGGCAGCGCAGGGCAAAGGCAGGCTCCTGAGAAGAGGTGGCCGGGGCTGCATCAGGCTGCTCTGGGAGCTGCATCAGCCTGCTCTGGGAGCTGCAGCTGCTCCAGCAGCCGCGACTGCAACTGCAGCACACATCTCCAGTCAGTCAGAGGCCTGCCAGCCCTGCTGTGGCAGGAAAGCCTGAGAGCTGGGTTTGCACGGCCTGGAAAAGAGAAGGCTGAGGGGAGACCTTCTTGCCGTGGACCAGTGCATAAAGGCTGAGGGGAGACCTTCTTGCCGTGGACCAGTGCATAAAGGCTGAGGGGAGACCTTCTTGCCATGGGCCAATGCATAAAGGCTGAGGGGAGAGCTTCTTGCCATGGACCAATGCATAAAGGCTGAGGAGAGACCTTCTTGCCATGGGCCAATGCATAAAGGCTGAGGGGAGAGCTTCTTGCCATGGACCAATGCATAAAGGGTGAAGGGAGACCTTCTTGCCATGGACCAATGCATAAAGGCTGAGGGGAGAGCTTCTTGCCTTGGACCAGTGCATAAAGGGTGGCTACCAGGAGGATGGAGACTCCCTTTGGACAAGGAGTGCCATGGAAAAACCATGGGGATGAGGTACTGCTGGGGAGACTCCCATGGGACTCCAGAGGAAAATGTTCCCCCTGAGCACAGTCAGACACTGGAATCATCTCCCAAGGGCAGCAGTGGAGTCCCCTGCACTGGGCAGTTTGGAGACTCAGCTGGACAGGCTGCTGGCCCAGCTCATTCCAACTCCACCATCACCTAGGAAGATTGGAGCAGACAATTTTTGGGGTCCCTTCCATCTTGGCATTCTGTCATTCTGTGAGACCTCCAATCTGCACCAGCACTAAGAAACTCAGAAACCATCACCCAGGGTTCTAGCAATGAATTTATGCTCTGTGGTGCACTTTTGTCCTATCTCCTCTTTCCCTCCTCCTCTGAACAGGTGAGGTTTAAACAGTCCTTCCATTGCCAAGCCTGGAGGATAGTAGGAAAAAATTGGTCACTTTGAACAGCCTGATGTGGCCACTGAGTCATCTAAAACATTCTCATGGCACATGCACACTAATCTAATAATTTTGAGGTGGCTCTATAAAGCTTTTATGGAAGCAGCTCCCTCAACACACAGCAGAAGGGTGACGCTGAGTGACACAGAGGTCAACTTCCAGTCTTAGAGGCTGACACTAGAGGACTTGACCTCATCAGAGACCTCCATGGAAGGATCCTTAGGGCTCTAGAAGGTAAGAGGGGCAAAAAGAGATGGTGGATTTTTGAGCACCACCTCCTCTAAGATCAAGATCAGTGCATCCCCATGAATAAGAAATCAAGCAGGGCAGGCAAGAGACCTGCATGGATGAGCAAGGAGCTTCTGGAGAAACTCAAATGGAAGAAGGAAGTCCACAGTATGTGGAAAAAGGAACTGGCCACTTGGAAGGAATCTAAGAATGTTGCCAGGCTATGTTGGTATCTACAAGGAAATCTGAGATCCTCTTGAAACTGATTCTGGCAAAGGGTGTAAAAAATACCAAGGGCTTCTTCAAGTACATCAGCAGGAAAAGGAGCAGCAGGCAAAATGTGAGTTTGCTGCCAATTGAGGAAGGTGTCCTGGAGAACAAGATGGGTGTTCTGGAGAAGGAGGAGGGTGTCCTGGAGAACAAGATGGGTGTCCTGGAGAAGGAGGAGGGTGTCCTGGAGAACAAGATGGGTGTCCTGGAGAAGGAGGAGGGTGTCCTGGAGAAGGAGGTGGGTGTGCTTGACCATCAACATCTTCACAGAATCACAGAATCACAGACTGTGAGGGGCTGGGAGGGACCTCCAAAGCTCATCCAGTCCAATCCCCTGCCAGAGCAGGGTCACCCAGAGCAGGTCACACAGGAACACAGCCAGGTGGGTCTTGAATATCTCCAGAGAGGGAGACTCCACAACCCCCCTGGGCAGCCTGCTCCAGGGAAAAAAAAAATCCTCCTGTTTCCATGGCACTTCTTCTGCCTCAGCTTCCACCACTGCCCCTTGTGCTGGTATTGGGCATCACCCAGCAGAGCCTGGCTCCAGCCTCTGGGCACTCATCCTGCACATCTTTATCCCCAGCAATGAGGTCACCTCTCAGGCTCCTCCTCTCCAAGCTCCAGAGCCCTCAGCTCCCTCAGGCTCTCCTCCTAAGGAAGATCTTCCACTGTCTGCAGCAGCTTTGTGCTGGACTCTCTCAAGCAGTTGCCTGAAGTCCTTCTTGAATTTTCCCACTCCCCAGTTCTTCCTTCTTTGCAAATCCACACGTTGTAATTTCCTGATTCACTTCCCTGATCCACCCAAGCTCTGCTTTCATGTCTTCTTTGTAACACCACCTCATTCCCCACCCCCATGGTGCCCCTCTGCCAGCATTTCTGAGCTAACTTCTCACCCAACAGCTTCTCCACTGTCACCATTCTTCTGGTCAGACCAAGTGCCCTCTCCCACAGTTTTCTTCTGCTTCCATTTCACCCCCAGCAAGGGGATGGCTGAGCTGGTAATTTTTCACACTCTTCATCTTCTTACTCCTCCCCAGCTGGGGTGATGTTCTCAGTGCCTTGGCTGCATTTCTGTGTTCAGTCTGTCATGGCTGGCAGTCAGCTCTTCCTCAGCACCTCCAAACTCTTCTTCCTTGCTATCACTATCAGATATTTATTGGCCTGCTGCCCTGAGATCACCACAGTTTCTTTGGTTTCTACCTCTCAGGCTTCCACCACTCCTCCTCAGCCACTGATCCTTTGTTGACGACCATCTGCATTCATAACTACAGGTTTCTGCTCTTGCCTCTACAGCCTTATGATCCTTTCCTTTTGCCATTGGAATGTCTGTTGGCTGAGCTTGCTGTGCAGATTTGTCCAGCTTCATTGTCTCTCCATTTTCACAGTTCTGCACCGTAAAGCATCATTCTTTTCACCTGGACCTCTTCTCCTCTGTCTGAAGCCTCCCTTGTTCCACTCCTCACCTCACCAACACTGCAGAACTGTAAACACTGAGAGGTTCTCATGAGTTTGCTTTCTTTGCTCTGGTTCTTGCTCCACACTCCGCTCAAATTCATTTGCTAATTATTTCCTTAGCACTCTAGAAAACCTTCTGCAGAAAACCAAGCACTGCTACTATAAATTCAGACCTGTGAACTGTATTCATTTTCATTCTGAGCATGCTGACTGACTGAGCCCAAGCCAACCTCATGAGGCTCAACAAGACCAAGCTCAGGATCCTGTTAGTGCAATCCCAGGCACTAATATAAGCTGGGAAGGGACTGGCTGGAGAGCAACCCTGAAGAAAAGGCCCTTAGGGGTACTGGGGGAGGAGAAGCTCAACAGGAGCCAGCAGTGAGCACTTGCAGCCCAGAGAGCCAAGCAGAGCCTGGGCTGCAGCAAGAGAAGTGTGGCCAGCAGGGCCAGGGAGGGGATTCTCCTCCTCTGCTCCACTCTGCTCAGACCACACCTGGAGCTCTGGGTCCAGTTCTGGAGCCTCTGTTCCAGGAAGGATCTGGAGGTGCTGGAAGGTGTCCAGAGAAGGGCCACGAGGATGAGCAGAGGGCTGGAGCTGCTCTGCTCTAAGGACAGACTGAGAGAGTTGGGGTTGTGCAGTGTGGAGAGGAGAAGGCTCCCAGGAGACCTTCTTGTGGCCTTGCAGGATCTGAAGGGGGCTCCAAGAAAGCTGGGGAGGGACTTTTGAGGGTGTGAGGGAGTGACAGGACTGGAGGGAATGAAGCAAAACTAGAAGTGGGGTGATTCAGATTGGATGTTAGGAAGAAATTCTTCCCCATGAGGGTGGTGAGACACTGGAGCAGCTCGCCCAGGGAGGTGGTGGAAGCCTCATCCCTGGAGGTTTTTGCAGCCAGGCTGGATGTGGCTGTGAGCAACCTGCTGGAGTGTGAGGTGTCCCTGGCCATGGCAGGGGCTTGGAACTGGCTGAGCCTTGAGGTCCCTTCCAACCCTGACAGTTCTGTGATTCTATGATTCTAATAAAGAAAGGCTTTTAAAAAGGAATTTAGACCAGGAATCAAACATCTTAAGACAAAAACAGCAACCCAGAAGAGTATTTAGCTGGGGATGGTCTAGAAAACACTGCTACTGTTTTACAAACCAGCAGAGTCAGGAGTTCTGATTTAGTTAATGGAATGCTTTCATTTAGCTTTACTTCATTAGAAAGAGGTCCTCAGAGCTGCCTGGCTCTACTCATGAAGCTGTTTCAGCACTGTTTAGGTTGTCTTGCCTAATCAATGAGAAAGCCTCTAATTAAGTCAGAATGCTGCCATTCAAACATACTTAATTTGGAATAGATTCTGGATTGGAAAGGGTAAACAATGACAAGGAAATGGTGAGTTTAATGCAGCAATTAGAGAGAGGGTTTCATTAAGGGTCACCCCAGCATATGGATTCCATTTGACAGGAAAATATCTGCCAAAGCCAGGCAGAAGCCCCAAGGGTTGTGCTGTTACCACGGAACTGGAGTGCAGCTGATTTTACAAGACTCCAGGAGAAGCAGCATGTGTAAATCCTTGCTCTCTGATGCCAGGTGAAAGCCATCCACTGGAGCAACTGCCCATCAGGGCAAGAAAAGAGCCCTTCTGGGATGTGGCATTGCTTGGGAAGGGGCAGCTGATTCCTCCTGCTCATGGGCAAAAGTATTGGGCAGCATTGGGACTTTTTATAAGGGCTTGTAGTGGCAGGATGAGAGGGACTGGGTTGGAGCTTGAGGAGGGCAGATTGAGACTGGAAATGAGGAAGAAATTCTTTCCAGTGAGGGTGGGGAGACACTGGCACAGGTTGCCCAGGGAGGTTGTGGATATCCCCTCCCTGGAAGTGTTCAAGGCCAGGCTGTATGAGGCCTTGAGCAGCCTGGGCTGGTGGGAGGTGTCCCTGCCCATGGCAGGGGGTGGAACTGGATGAGCTTTAAGGTCTCTTCCAAGCCAACCCATTCCATGAAGTTTTTATGACCTGTTTCCTGGCTGCACTTTGTAGTACCAGGAAGAGGAGTCAGTACCATTCTCACACCTCACCAGTTAAAACACACTTTTCCTTCCTCTAGATTACTTGCAAGGAACATGTGATGTTCTTTGAGCCACAGGAAGTCACAGAGTGGTTTGGGCTGGAAGGGGCTTTTAAAGATGGATATAAACTCCAGCACAGGAGGTTCCACCTCAACATGAGGAGGAACTTCTTGACTGTGAGGGTCCCAGAGCCCTGGAACAGGCTGCCCAGAGAGGTTGTGGAGTCTCCTTCTCTGGAGCCTTTGCAGCCCTGTCTGGATGTGTTCCTGTGTGACCTGTGCTGGATTCTCTGGTCCTGCTCTGGCAGGGGGTTGGACTGGAAGATCTCCAGAGGTCCCTTCCAACCCCTAACATCCTGTGAGCCTGGGATCATCTACTCCAACTCTCCTCCAGTCACCACTAGACAATTTAGCTATTGTTAGAAGGGCACTCAAGATAGAACCCACCCATCATTTAATCAGGTTGATTGAAATGCAGACTGCCTCATGAGAATGAGGAGGGTAGGAGCATTACAGAAAGACTTCAATGGCTCTTCTCGACTTGAGAAACAAATATCTATGAAGCATGGAAATATTCACAGTTCTCTTTCTGAAGGCTTGCCCACATGTCTGCAGGCACACCTCTTAGCTTTTTCATTACTTAATTAAACAAAACAGGAATAAGGAAGCTATAAAATGTTGTAACATCCATGGCTTCTTTTCGTATTGACTAATGGCTCTTTAAAAAAGGAGCCTCCAACCCAACTTTTCTGCACTGAAGCCACAACCTCTTCCACAGTTTGATGACACAACCTGTTGACAATTTGCTTCCCTATAGCTACAGACTCCACCTTTTTCCTGTTTTAAAATGGAAGAATCAGGAAAACAGATGAAAATCAAAATGCCAACAATCCTGTAGAGCTGCATGCTGGAGAACAGCCCCAAGGAGAAGGACCTGGGAGTTCTGGTGGGCAACAAGTTCTGCATGGGACAGCAATGTGCCCTGGTGGCCAAGAAGGACAATGTGGTCCTGGGGTGCATCCAGAAGAGTGTGGCCAGCAGAGCCAGGGAGGTTCTCCTTCCCCTCTGCTCTGCCCTAGAGAGACCTCACCTGGAATATTGCATCCAGTTCTGGGCTCCCCAGTTCCAGAGGGACAGGAATCTGCTGGAGAGAGTCCAAGGGAAGGCTCCAAGGATGCTGAAGGGACAGCAGCACTGCCTGGGGAGGAGAGGCTGAGAGCCCTGGGGGTGTTGAGTCAGGAGAGGAGAAGGCTGAGAGGGATCTGATCAATGTCTATCAAGATCTGAGGGCTGGGGGTGAGGAAGGAAGGGACAGGGACAGCCTCTGCTCACTGTGCCCTGGCATAGGCCAAGGGGCAATGGATGGAAACTGCAGCACAGGAGGTTCCACCTCAACATGAGGAAGAACTTCTTGAGTGTGAGGGTCCCAGAGCCCTGGAACAGGCTGCCCAGAGAGGTTGTGGAGTCTCCTTCTCTGGAGCCTTTGCAGCCTGTCTGGATGTGTTCCTGTGTGACCTGTGCTGGATTCTCTGGTCCTGCTCTGGCAGGGGGTTGGACTGGAAGATCTCCAGAAGTCCCTTCCAACCCCTAACATCCTGTGAGCCTGTGAAGTGATCCTCTGATCCTGTGATGGGAAGCTTCTTGTTCTGGTTGCTGCTTCTGGGTTCTGGGTCTTGGCTGTTGGCTCCTTCCTGCAGGCATGGCAGTGTGACAGGTGGCAGCTGGGCAGCTGCTGGGTCTGGGTTTCTCCTTTCTGCTGTTTCACACCCCCCCGTATTTCACTGTGCTGCTTCTGCAAATAAGCTAAGGTGAGCTGATTGTGGATTGCATTATTAGATTAATGAGTTTATTAGCTAAGGTAATTATGGGCTCTTATGTCATATTAAACTCTTACCTCTTTGCCTGAAGCCTGAGCTGTGTGTGTTACTTTTCCCCTCACTGTTGTGCTGGGAGGAGCAGGTAGGTTAGCTCTTGCTCTACACCATTACAGAGAGAGAGGTGGCCCCACTCGTGGCAGAGCTGGTGGGAAGCAGGAGATGTGTGCCAGGAACCACTCCTGAGTGCAAGGCAGCCCTAGGCATCAGTGTGACAGCAGCAAGCAGAGCAACCTCTGACATTTGCTGTTCATCTCCCTTTTCCTTGGAAAAAGGCCTTTTACTGGAGATTTCTAGACCAAACTTGAGTATTTCATTTGAACAAAGGCCCCAGGGCCACTTCATGCTAGACAGGCATCAGCTCTGTTTTTTGGCCCTGCTCCTGAAAAGTGCTCCATGCAGGCACAGAGCTCAACCAGCATTTTGCCTCTCTGGTACCCACAGCAAAGCAGAGCCTGCCCTGCTCCACTCTGCAGCTTTCCAAAGCCTGCAGGCACAGATTCCCCTGGGCCTGGGACCCCTCATTTCCCACCCACAAGCAGCCTAACTGCTCAATTCTATCTGAGCACCACTAATGTTGGTTTGGAAGAGCACTTCAAATGCGGTGATGCTGCTTCATTAGAGTTTGTGTTCCCAGGATGTTTTGGGATTAGTGGTAAAAAGAAAAAAGAAAAAAAATAGAAAAAAAAAAGGAGTAAAGGAGTCTCAGAAGCTGGAGCAACTGTTGTATATTAAAGCAGGATGGAAAAAGTTATTCTATTGATGCCAGCTCTGTTAGTCCACTAGCTAAATGATTAATGTTGATAATTCCTCTCCAGCAGACTCATTAAACCTGGACTTATTTTTCTTACAGGCCTTTGACATTTCCTACTCTCTTAATATCAGAGGTAATGACAGTGGCATGATTATATACTTATTCCTTTCCACCTTCACCAAGTTTTCTTTGGCAAGAGTTACCCTCCAAGCAGAAAACCTGCACACGACTATTCATTCTTTCCCAAAAACTATTACAGCTCCATTAGCAGCACTAAATAGCAGTGCCTTGGAGGAATGCACAAGGATCCTTTCCCCCCCCCCCCAAAAAAAAAAAGTTAAATAGTCAAGGTATTCAGCAGAGCACCACGAGAAAAATATTTTCTACGGGGCTGCAATTTATAATGGAGGGGGTGGGGTGGGGGTGGGGTGGGAGGGGGGTGTCTGCTCCCTTTCCCCTCCCCGCTCCCCACCCCCCCACCACACACACACATGTCGTTTAGATCCTGTTGTCAAAAAATGTCCAAGTTAAACAAAGAAGAAATTACAGAATGGATCTGGAGCTTAGCCTTGAAGTCTTAGGTTTCACTCTAATTGAGATCAGACGCTGCATGTGCAGCTTTGGCACATCAGACATATTAATCAGAAAGTCTTTAATCGTGGATAATTTGTCCTGTGTGTGCCAGTTTGGGCATTCTGCTGCTGGCCCAGCTCCTAAGTCTGCTTGAGAGTCCACCTTTGACTTCACAAACACCAGCTTACAAAATTGGGGTCAGCTTCCTCCTAGGAAGGCAATGCCACACTGGCGCTAGAAAGAGAAAGAGAAAAAAAAAAAAAAAAACACCAAACCAACAAAAATTCCCTTAATGATTAAATTGCATCTCCTGTGGAAATAAAAATGTGCAGATTCCAAAGAAGTGACTGTTTGGAGTGATTACCATTTGTGCTCCAAGCAGCCCTCGCTCAGGCCTGCAGCACACAACAGATGAAAAGGAAGACGAAGAGGATCCAACAGCCGCAGGACGAAATGCGATGACTGCCTGAGCATCGTCTCTTCTCCTGGTACTGTACTACTGCCCAGAGCCAGAAGGAGTAAACAGCACACAAAAATGTTTCTTGCAGTCAATTGGAGATTGTCTGGGGAGGAGAAGTAGGTAATGACACACCAGCATCATGGAATCACAGAATTGTCAGGGTTGGAAGGGACCTCAAGGCTCAGCCAGTTCCAGCCCCCCTGCCATGGGCAGGGACACCTCACACTCCAGCAGGTTGCTCACAGCCACATCCAGCCTGGCTGCAAAAACCTCCAGGCATGAGGCTTCCACCACCTCCCTGGGCAACCTCTGCCAGTCTCTCACCACCCTCATGGGGAAGAATTTCTTCCTAAGGTCTAATCTCACTCTATCCATTTCTATTTGGGCTCCATTCCCCCCAGTCCTGTCACTCCCTGACAGCCTATAAAGTCCCTCCCCAGCTTTCTTGTAGCCTCCTTCAGATCCTGCAAGGCCACAAGAAGGTCTCCTCAGAGCCTTCTCCTCTCCAGACTGCACAACCCCAACTCTCTCAGTCTGTCCTCAGAGCAGAGCAGCTCCAGCCCTCTGCTCATCCTGGTGGCCCTTCTCTGGACACCTTCCAGCACCTCCATAAAATCATAGCACGGTCTGGGTTGGAGGGAACCTCTGAAGGTCATCTAGTCCAACCCCCTCCACTTAATTTACAAATCTTCCTTTTTAAAAGTGAAAAATAATTGAAAAAATAAAAATCAAAGCTACCAACCAAAAGGGTGGCAGCACAGGAGGTGCTTGGTAGCTGCTGGGAGGTCCCTGCTTGGTGAGGGTCAGGCTGGGTTGGCATTCATTTGCTCCAGGGATGAAGATAGAACTCATGAAGTAGACAGTGAAATGCACCTCCCACCCTGATGAACCTCTGTTCCCAACAAACTAAAGTGTGAATTTTGAGTCACAATGACTTCAATAGAGCCTCAACATCAATTCCAAGACTTGGGGTGTGTTTGCAGGAGGTCAAACTGAACTGCACTCCTCCTGCAGAAAAATATCCTATCCTATTTTATACTGAAAAAATCTATATATACAGAAAAATATTATCACATTTGATGCAGAAAAGGATTATATATACAGAAAAATATTCTCACATTTTACACAGGAAAATATTATATGTACAGACAAATAGTCTCACATTTCATAGAGAAAAATTTTATATATACATATAAAAATATTCTCATGTTTCATACAGAAAAATATTATGTATACAGAAAAATTTTATGTATACAGAAAAATATTATATATACAGAAAAATATTATCACATTTATACAGAAAAATATTTTCCTACTTTTTACAGAAATATGTTATATAGAGAGGGAAATATTATCATATTTTATACAGAAATATATCACAGTCTCACAGTGTAGCAGAGGTTGGAAGGGACCTCCAGAGATCATCAGGTCCAACCCCCCTGCCAGAGCAGCATCACCCAGGGCAATCTGCACAGGAATGCATCCAGGTGGGGTTGGAAAGTCTCTAGAGAAGGAGACTCCACAACCCCCCTGGGCAGCCTGCTCCAGGGCTCCAGCACCCTCACACCAAAGAACTTTCTCCTCAGTCCCAGTTTGTATCCATTGTTCCTTTTCCTATCACTGTGCACCACCCAAAAGAGCCTGGCCCCCTCCCCTTGACCCCCACCCCTCAGCTATTGATAGACATTGATCAGATCCCCTCTCAGCCTTCTCTTCTCCACACTAAACAGCCCCAGGGCTCTCAGTCTCTCTTCACAGGGGAGATGCTCAAGTCCCCTAAGCATCCTCCTGGCTCTCCCTTGGACTCTCTCCAGCAGGTCTCTGTCTCTCTTCAACTGGGGAGCCCAGAACTGGACACAGGATTGCAGCTGTGGTCTCAGCAGGGCAGAGCAGAGCAGGAGAAGAACTTCCCCAGCCCTGCTGGACACCTTTCTTGATACATCCCAGGATCCCATTGGCTCTCTTGGCCACAAGGGCACATTGCTGTCCCATGCAGAACTTGCTGCCCACCAGCACTCCAAGGTCTTTCTCTGTGGAGCTGCTCTCCAGCAGGGCAGCCTCTAACCTGTCCTGGTGCCTGCTGTTATTCCTCCCCAGCTGCAGGACCCTGCACTTGTCCTTATTGAACTCCATGAGGTTTGCCTGCACTCAGCTCTCAGGCTGTCCAGGTCATGCTGGATGGCAGCACAGCCTGAGGGGTGTCAGCCACCCCCCAGTTTGTATCATCAGTGAATTGCTGAGGATGCACTCAGTGCCCTCAGCCAGGTTGTTAATTCAAGATATTGAACAAAACTGGAGCCAGTACTGATCCCTGGGGGACACCACTGGCCCCAGGCCTCCAAGCTGACTCTGTGCCATTAATGACAACCCTCTGAACTCTGTTGTGGAGCCAGTTTGCAATCCACCTCAGTGACCAACCATCTATGCCACATCTCCTGGGCTTTGCTATCAGGATGTTACGGGAGATTGTATCAAAAGCTTTACTGAAGTCAAGATATATATATAAATATATATATATATATTATCCTGTTTTATACAGAAAAATATTGTATAGACACAAAAACATTCTCACATTTGATGCAGAAATATATTATTCTGTTTTATACAGGGAAATATTATATATACACAAAAATATTCTCACATTTTGCATAGAAAAATATCATCTCACACAGAAAAAAAAGCAACAGGACAAAGGGTTGGACTAGATGATCCTTGAGGTCCCTTCCAAGCTGGTATTCCCTGGTATTCCTGGAACAAGGGGGAATGGGTGATAGAATCACAGAATGGTCCGAACCAGAAGGGACCTCCAAAGCTCATCCACTCCAACCCCTCTGCACTCAGCAGGGACATCCTCCACTAGATCATGTTGCCCAGAGCCCTGTCCAGCCTCACCTTGAAGATCTCCAGGCATGGGGCCTCAACCACCTCCCTGGGTAACCTGTTCCAGTGTTCCACCACCCTCATGGTGCAGAACTTGTTCCTCACATCCAATCTCAATCTGCTCTGCTCTAGTTTGAAGCCATTGCCCCTGGTCCTGTCCCTGCAGGCCTTTGTAAAGTCTCTCTGCAGCCTTCTTGTAGCCCCTTCAGGTCCTGGCAGGCTGCTCTGAGGTCTGCCTGGAGCCTTCTCTTCTGCAGGCTGAACACCCCCAGCTCCCTCAGCCTGTCCTCAGAGCAGAGCTGCTCCAACCCCCTGAGCATTTTCATGTCCCTCCCCTGTCCCCTCTCCATCAGGTCCAGGTCCTTCCTGTATTGAGGGCTCCAGAGCTGCACACAGCACTGCAGGTGAGGTCTCAGCAGAGCAGAGCACAGTGCCAGAATCACCTCTCTGGCTCTCTGGCAATGCTGCTTTGGATGCAGCCCAGGCTGCCTTTGGCCTTCTGTGCTGCAAGCTCACACTGCCTGCTCCTGGCCAGCTTCTCATCCCCCAGCACCCCCAAGTCCTTTTCCTCAGGGTTGCTTTCTGTGGAAAAGGACTTAGAATCATAGAATCAGTCAGGGTTGGAAGGGGCCACAAGGCTCAGCCAGTTCCAACCCCCCTGCATGGGCAGGGACACCTCACACTACAGCAGGCTGGCCAGAGCCTCATCCAGCCTGGCCTTAAACACCTCCAGGGATGGGGCCTCAACCACCTCCCTGCACAACCCATTCCAGGCTCTCACCACTCTCATGGGGAAGAACTTTTTCCTCATGTCCAGCCTGAATCTCCCCACTTCCAGCTTTATTCCATTCCCCCCAGTCCTATCACTCCCTCACACCCTCAAAAGTCCCTCCCCAGCTTTCTTGTAGTCCCCTTCAGATCCTGCAAGGCCACAAGAAGGTCTCCTGGGAGCCTTCTGCTCTCCAGACTGCACAACCCCAACTCTCTCAGTCTGTCCTCAGAGCAGAGCAGCTCCAGCCCTCTGCTCATCCTGGTGCCCTTTCTCTGGACACCTTCCAGCATGTCCAGATCCCTCTTGTAACAGAGGCTCCAGAACTGGACACAGAGCTCCAGGTGGGGTCTAACCAGAGCTGAGTAGAGGGGGAGAAAGGACTTGAAGGAAGAGGCCTTGAGCAGATGAGTCTAGCTGAGAGGTGTCCCTGCCCATGGTGGGGAGGTTGGAGCAGAGGATCTCTGAGGTCCCTCCCAACCTGAGGCATTCTCTGGTCTGTGGCCATCACTCACACCACTCATGCCTTTTATGAGAGTGGTTGTGTCCTTCAAACCTTTTAATATCCATGGTGCAAGCAGAGGAGCCCAGCTCAGGTTTGTCACAATGCACAAGCAGCTGTTTCTAATAAATAGAACTCTCTCCATTTCTGCACCTTTCGGTTCAAAATGAGCTTTTTTATCCCCAGGGTCCCATTGGATATTTAGCCTGTTCAACAATCTGACACCTCTGGAAGATAAAATGACTGCTGCAGAACTAGCCTTGCAGAAATCCTCAAGTATTAAAGCAAAACCAACTGCAGCAGTAATATAGGAACCTTTGGAAAGAGAATAACAAAATTAAGAGGAGAACTCCCTGGACTCAAGCACTCCACTGCCCTGGACCATCACACAAGCTGCTCTCAGAATTTAGGTGGTGACTGCCAGACTTTCCATTATGACATTTCCAGCTCCAGACACCTCTCCCTGTTTCTACACTTCACATTAACCAGATCCAGCCTGCCTTACACACCTGACTCTCTTCTCCCCCACTCCCCAAAAGCAACATTTGGCCTCTTTTTTTCACCCTATGCACATTAATATCCACTCCCCTCTCTGCATTTAGGGTGTCCAGTTCTGGAGCCCCTGCTACAGGAAAGATGTGGACGTGCTGGAAGGTGTCCAGAGAAGGGCCATGAGGATGAGCAGAGGGCTGGAGCTGCTCTGCTCTAAGGACAGACTGAGAGAGTTGGGGTTGTGCAGTGTGGAGAGGAGAAGGCTCCCAGGAGACCTTCTTGTGGCCTTGCAGGATCTGAAGGGGGCTCCAAGAAAGCTGGGGAGGGACTTTTGAGGGTGTCGGGGAGTGACAGGACTGGGGGGAATGGATCCATGCTAGAAGAGGGGAGAGTTAGATTAGGAAGATTAGTTAGATTAGGAAGAAGTTGTTCCCCATGAGGGTGGTGAGAGCTTGGCAGAGGTTGCCCAGGGAGGTGGTGGAAGCCTCATCCCTGGAGGTTTTTGCAGCCAGGCTGGATGTGGCTGTGAGCAACCTGCTGGAGTGTGAGGTGTCCCTGCCCATGGCAGGGGGGTTGGAACTGGATGAGCCTTGAGGTCCCTTCCAGCCCTGACAATTCTATGATTGTAAACCTTATCTATTCACCTAATTAACTCCAGAGTTTTTCTGACCTGCCCAGGTTTATACTTTCCTCCTTTGCACATAGAAATTGCCATCTGCCTCCTTTCCCCTCTCAGTTTCGGTTTGTTACAGCTGGGTTCTGCTTATGAAGGATGAATTGAAGTTCTGCATGTTCTCCACTGAACACTCAGGAGCTGTAAGCTCCCCACCATACAGTAGAAGAACAGAAAAAACCAAGAGCTTTACCTCCCATAAGGTCTGTTTAGGTGGTATGGATTCTTTTCAGGGCAGGGATTGGTCTCTGACTCTTTTGGGGGGGGGGTATTTCAATTTATTAATCAATTTATTAATCCATTTATTAATCATATAATTGTTTATTATTTGTTATGAGGCCAGGCTGAGGGAGCTGGGAGTGTGCAGCCTGGAGAGGAGAAGACTCCAGGGGGACCTCAGAGCTGCCTGCCAGGACCTGAAGGGATCCTGCAGGAAGGCTGCAGAGAGACTTTTCCTGAGGGTGTCTGGAGACAGGGCAAGGGGGAATGGTTTGAAGCTGAGGCAGAGCAGGGTTAGAGTGGAGCTGAGGAAGAAGTTCTTCAGTGTGAGGGTGGTGAGACTCTGGCACAGGCTGCCCAGGGAGGCTGTGGATGCCTCCTCCCTGGAGGTGTTCAAGGCCAGGCTGGATGAGACCTTGAGCAGCTGAGGCTAGCTGAGAGATGTCCCTGGGCATGGCAGGGGGTTTGGAGTGGATGATCTCTGAGGTCCCTTCCAACCTGAGCCATTCTGTGATTTTCAGGTGACTTCAGCACAGGCATTTAGCACAGGCATCATTCCAATCCTTGCTAGGTGCCCCCTGGCTTTCCACAGGAGGGAGACACAGATCCAGGACATGTGTCTATCAAAAAATGTACTCTTCAGGGCAAACAAACTGCTGGTCTGGCAGCTTGTGGGAACTCCAAATAGAACATATTTTATCTTACAAGTATTTCCAACCATCGCATCTCTCTTCTCATAATTCCTGTCTTAAAGGCAATGCAGCAACATTAAACCCTCATGAGCACCATGAGATGCAAGGAGAATGAGAAAAAGTCCTACATTAATCAGGCTAGCATAAAAATAAAACACAAAAAAAAAAAAAGCCCAAAGAGAGGAAAAAAGAGCTGTAAAAAAGCATGGAAATATCCCCTTCCTCCAGAGGAAGACAGTCTGGGAAGCAGCTACCAAAGGCTTTTGTGGTCCTTGCTTGGAATGCAAGAAATCCTGAGGAAAGAGTGAGGGTTTTCAAGCTCTCCCACTGCTTTTCTTGATGGTAGGAGCCTCCAACTGGAAACAACCAACAAGTCTGCTGTTGCAGGCAGTCGGTTCAAATGTGGCCCCAAGGAAAACTGAATGGAATGAGAAGGTTTAAAAAAAGGACATCTAAAGATGCTGCTCACCCAGGGGACCTGGAAAGAGTGTCTTCACCTCTTGCACACCTCAGCCCCTCTTCCAGCTGCTAAGAGCAAGGGGATGTCCCACAGGTGATTGCTGCCTTGGAACAACACTCTGCTGGGTTGAAAATTTCCCCCCTTCACTCCCCCCACCATTAAATTTGCCAGACCAGCCCAATTGGAAGCAAATGGAGCTGTGTTTCATAGAATCATGGCCTTAAACACCTCCAGGGATGGGGCCTCAACCACCTCCCTGGGCAACCCACTCCAGGGTCTCACCACTCTCATGGGGAAGAACTTCCTTATGTCCAGTCTGAATCTCCCCACTTCCAGCTTTATTCCATTCCCCCCAGTCCTGTCACTACCTGATAGCCTAAAAAATCTCTTCCCAGCTTTCTTGCAGCCCCCTTCAGATACCGGAAGGCCACGAGAAGGTTTACAAGAAAACAATTTGCAAAGGGCTGCAATGAATATGTCCAAACTACACAGCACTGACAACAGTGCCAGGGATTTCCACACTGTCACAGCTTCACAGTGGATCAGAGGCTGGATGGGACTTCCAGAGATCATCAGGTCCAAACCCTCTGCCAAAGCAGCACCACTCAGGGCAGTCTGCACAGGAATGCATCCAGGTGGGGTTGGAAAGGCTCCGGAGAAGGAGACTCCACAACCCCCCTGGGCAGCCTGCTCCAGGGCTCTGTCACCCTCACTGTAAAGAAGTTTCTCCTCATGTTGAGGTGAAATCTTCTGTGTTCCAGTTTGTATCCATTGTTCCTTGGCTTATCACTGTGAGAGCCTGGCCCCCTCCCCTTGACCCCAGCCCCTCAGCTATTGATAGACATTGATCAGATCCCTCTCAGCCTTCTCTTCTCCTGACTAAACAACCCCAGGGCTCTCAGTCTCTTTTCACAGGACAGATGCTCAAGTCCCCTAAGCATCCTCCTGGCTCTCCCTTGGATTCTCTCCAGCAGGTCTCTGTCTCTCTTGAACTGGGGAGCCCCAAACTGGACACAGGATTGCAGCTGTGGTCCAAGTAGGGCAGAGCAGAGAGGTAGAAGAACTTCCCTAGCCCTGCTGGACACCTTTCTTGCTGCACCCCAGGATACAATTGGCTTTACAATTTATAAACAGCACAAGACTCCCCCTGGCCAAAAACCAGGGGAGCTGCTAAGAGCTTCCCACTCCCTCTCCCCCTCCTTACACCCCTGGACACAAAGGGACAAGTGAAAGAGCAGAGAGTTGTTAGAACTTAGCCAAAACAATGCAGCCAGGGTCAAGCAGGAGACAGCACAGCACAAAGTTAGCATCTCCCAGAGGGAAGAAGCCAAAAGAGAGAGATAGAGATTGTTTACCAGACTAATTCTTATGGCAGATACCTCTCCAATGGACTGTTTAGAACTATCACCATTTCCCTTTTCACACCCAGTGGTGATTTATTTACATTTTACTACTTTCTGTTCAAGACTTGTGGAAGATTTTAAAGGTACAGCCTGAAACTACCACAAACACCCAATACAGGGCAGAGGTGATCAAAGAACAGATCTGTTCAGCTGCTCTTAGGAGCTAAGTCAGGACTCAAAATCAAAGCCAAACCACCTCTGCAAGGTAAGCTCTGGCTTTGTCAGCTAAGTCATGCTGTCTGTCCATAGAGCACCTCTTGGCCTGCACACCAGGCAAGGTCATGCACCTAGATGCAAAAGCTGATCTGAAGAGTTTTGTTGCCCTCTCTACAAGAAGGACATTGAGGAGCTGGAGCAGGTCCAGAGAAGGGCAACAAAGCTGGGGAAGGGTCTGGAGAACAGGGCTGGGGAGGAGCAGCTGAGGGAGCTGGGGGTGTCCAGACTGGAGAAAAGGAGGCTGAGGGGAGACCTCATTGCTCTCTACAGCTCCCTGAGAGGAGGTTGGAGCCAGGTGGAATTTGGTCTCCCAAGAAACAAGTGATAACATGAGAAGAGAGAGCTTCAGGTTGGACCAGGGGAAGTGAAGGTGGGATAGTAGAAGAAACTTCTTCCCTCAAATCATTCTCAAACACAGGAAGAGGCTGCCCAGGGAGGTGGTTGAATCCCAAACCCTGGAGGTGTTTCAGAGGCAGCGATGTGGTGCTGAGGGCCAGGGGTTTACCCCAGCCTTGGTAGAGTTAGAGAATGATCATCTTAAAGGTCTTTTCCAACCAAAATTACTGTCTGAGTCTATGGAAGATGAGGCATAGGAAGTTCCATGGAAACAGGTGGTCAAGAAGGCCAATGGCATCCCAGCCTGCATCAGGAACAGTGTGGCCAGCAGGAGAAGGGAAGTCATCCTGCCCTGTGCTCAGCACTGGTTAAGCCACACCTTGAGTACTGTGTCAAGCTCTGGGGCCCTCAGTTCAAGAAAGATGTTGAGATGCTGGAATGTGTCCAGAGAAGGGCAACAAGGCTGGGGAGGGGTCTGGAGCACAAAGCTGGGGATGGGTCTGCGGCACAAGGCTGGGGATGGGTCTGGGGCACAAGGCTGGGGAGGGGTCTGGAGCACAAGGCTCAGGAGGGGTCTGGGGCACAAAGCTGGGGAGGGGTCTGGCGCACAAGGCTGGGGAGGGGTCTGGAGCACAGCCCTGTGAGGAGAGGCTGAGGGAGCTGGGGGTGTTCAGCCTGGAGGAGTGTGGTAGTTTTAGGCTGCACCTTTAAAATTTTCCTCAGACCTTGAACAGAAAGTGGTAGAATGCAAATAAATCACCACTGGGTGTAAAAAGGGAAATGATGATAGTTGTAAACAACCCATGGAGAGATAACAGACTTAAGCTAGTTGTACAGAAACAATCTCTCTCTCTTTTGGTTTCTTCCCTCTGGGAGATACTAACTTTGTGCTGTGCTGTCTCCTGCTTGACCCTGGCTGCATTGTTTTGGCTGAGCTCTAACAACTCTCTGCTCTTTCTCTTGTCCCTTTGTGTCCAAGGAGGTAAGGAAGGGGGCAGGGAGTGGGAAGCTCTTAGCAGCTCCCCTGGTCTTTGGCCAGGGGGGGTCTTGTGCTGTTTATCAATTGTAAATCCCTGTCAGTATTGCCAGTCCTGTCAATTTTGTACCTCTTCAGTGCATTCCATTGCAGATGGGCGTTTTGCTTGTAAATACAACTCCATTTGCTTCCAGCTGGGCTGGGCTGGCAAATTTCATGTTGGGGGGAGGGGAATTTTGAACCCACCTCAAGGAGGCTCAGGGGAGTCCTCATTTTGTCTACAACTCCCTGAAGGGAGGTTGTAGCCAGGTGGGGGTTGGGCTCTTCTCCCAGGCACCCAGCACCAGAACAAGAGGACACAGTCTCAAGCTGTGCAGAGGGAGGTTTAGGCTTGGTGTTAGGAAGTTCTTCATGGACAGACTGCCCTTGGGATGTGCTGCCCAAGGCGGGGGGATAGGGGGTTGGTGTCCCTGGAGGTGTTTAATCAAAGCCTGGATGAGTCACTCAGTGCCATGGTCTGGTTGATTAGTTAGGGTTGGGTGATCACTTGGACTTCATGAGCTTGGAGGTCACTTCCAGTCTGGCTGATTCTGTGATTCTGTGCTGGAGTCTCCATCCCTACAAGTGCCCAAGAAACCTGTGGCCATGGCACTTTTGGATGTGGTTTAGTGGCCATGGTGGTGCCAGGTCAATGGCTGGACTCAATGATCTTAGAGGTCTTTCCCAACCAAAACTATTCTGTGATTCCTAAATAGAGGACAACAACTACCTCCTGAACTGTCAGTTGTGTATATCAGCCAGGGTTGGGATTATTCACAGAGGGAATTTAAGGAAATCAAATCTTCTAATGATTTCAAAACCAAGTGTTGTCTCCTGTTCCTCCCTAAATTCTGACTAGCAATTATCTTCAAAATAAGTAATTTATTACTAAACTGCATTTAGCAGGTTATCTAAAGGCAGGTGGCAGTAAAGAGGCCACATTAGCTCTGGTCCTGAAGATCCAAACCTGCAGGAAGAGTCCAGGAACTGCAGTTGAATGCAAAATTCTCATGGCAAGTTAGACTTTGGAAAGTAAACTTAAGTATGTCTAGAGCCATAGAACCACAGAATCATAGAATTGTAGAATTATAGAATCATACAATCACGGAATCATAGAATCATAGAAACATAGAAACATGGAAACATAGAACCATAGAAACATAGAATCATAGAAACATAGAATCATAGAATCATAGAATCATAGAACCATAGAAACATAGAATCATAGAATCATAGAAACATAGAAACATAGAATCATAGAATCATAGAACCATAGAAACATAGAATCATAGAATCATAGAATCATAGAATCATAGAAACATAGAAACATAGAAACATAGAATCATAGAATCGTAGAATCATAGAAACATAGAATCATAGAAACATAGAAACAGAGAATCATGGAATCATAGAATCATAGAATCATAGAAACATAGAAACATAGAAACATAGAATCATAGAAACATAGAATCATAGAAACACAGAATCATAGAATCATAGAAACATAGAATCATAGAATCATAGAAACATAGAATCATAGAATCATAGAAACATAGAATCATAGAAACATAGAATCATAGAATCATAGAATCATAGGAACATAGAATCATAGAATCATAGAAACATAGAATCATAGAATCATAGAAACATAGAAACATAGAATCATAGAATCATAGAATCATAGGAACATAGAATCATAGAATCATAGAATCATAGAATCATAGAATCATAGAAACATAGAAACATAGAAACATAGAATCATAGAATCATACAAACATAGAAACATAGAAACATAGAATCATAGAATCATAGAAACATAGAATCATAGAATCATAGAATCATAGAATCATAGAAACATAGAAACATAGAAACATAGAATCACAGAATCATAGAATCATAGAAACATAGAATCATAGAATCATAGAATCATAGAAACATAGAATCATAGAACCATAGAAACATAGAAACATAGAATCATAGACCCATAGAAACATAAAATCATAGAATCATAGAACCATAGAAACATAAAATCATAGAAACATAGAAACATAGAAACATAGAATCATAGAATCATAGAATCATAGAATCGTAGAAACATAGAATCATAGAATCATAGAATCATAGAAACATAGAAACATAGAATCATAGAATCATAGAATCATAGAAACATAGAAACATAGAATCATAGAATCATAGAAACATAGAAAAATAGAAACATAGAATCATAGAAACATAGAATCATAGAAACATAGAATCATAGAATCATAGAATCATAGAAACATAGAATCATAGAAACATAGAAACATAGAATCATAGAATCATAGAAACATAGAAATATAGAAACATAGAATCATAGAAACATAGAATCATAGAAACATAGAAACATAGAATCATAGAAACATAGAATCATAGAATCGTAGAAACATAGAATCATAGAATCATAGAATCATAGAAACATAGAAACATAGAAACATAGAATCATAGAATCATAGAAACATAGAATCATAGAATCATAGAATCATAGAAACATAGAATCATAGAATCATGGAATGGTCTGGGTTGGAAGGGACCTCCAAAGCTCATCCAGTCCAACCCCTCTGCAGTCAGCAGGGACATCCTCCACTAGGTCAGGTTGCCCAGAGCCCTGTCCAGCCTCACCTTGAATTACTCCAGGGATATTCAATATATCAAGGCATAACCACCTCCCTGGGCAACCTGTTCCAGTGTTCCACCACCCTCATGGTGCAGAACGTGTTGCTCACATCCAATCTCAATCTGCTCTGCTCTAGTCTGAAGCCATTGCCCCTGGTCCTGTCCCTGCAGCAAAGACTTGGCTGCATCCCTTCATAGGGTGTCACTGCCAGCTGCATTTCAGGTTTTCTCCTTGTCATGAAAGGGCTCTCAGTGCCTGAGAAGATCTTCTGACAGACCCCTGGGAATCACATCTGCCTTACCACCATTTACCCCTTCTGCTAAGGCATAGCCTTAGCAATCCCATTGAGGACAACTTCCTTTGCTCCCACTCCTCCATTCTTTGATGAAGTAGCCACTTTTTGCTTAGTAAAGGCTCAATTACTTCCTCATGTTTCAGGAGATGTCTTTTTTAAGGGCCCCTGGCATGTTGTGCAAGGCTTTGGAAGGCAAACATTGCTCTGAGACACAGTTTCACCAAAGCCTGCAATTTTCTGTTTCCCTTTTCCCTTAATTCCCTTTTTAAAAAGTAGCAAAGATGTTTACATTTAAATATGATCTTCCTTCAGAATTTTCCCAGTTCCACCTTCATTAACTCTCTCCTCAAACCAGGGCATGCAGAAGATACTGAATAGGTCATTTTTGCAAGAGTCAGGAAAGCATCTCTGACCTCAGAATAGATGTGTGGGGATCTCTCCTCTGTTTTCAGACAAACACCAGGAGGAAGAGAATATGAAGGGGCACCTAAGGGTCTTAACTAATCATAGGAACATAGAATAGTGTTGGTGGGAAGAGGCCAGCTGTAACCTCAGCACTGCCAGGTCACCGCTAAACCAACCATGGCCCTCAGCACCACAGCCACACAGCTTTCAAACCCTTCCAGGGACAGGGAATCCACCACTGCCATGGGCAGCCTGGGCCAGGGCTTCACAACCCTTTGGGGGAAGAAATTGTTCCTAATATCAACCCAGAACCTCCCCTGGTACAACTTGAGGCCCTTTCCACTGTCCTATCACTTGCTACTTGGGAGAAGAGACCAACCCCCACCTCACTCCCACCTCCTTTCAGGGGGTGGTAGAGAGCAATGAGGTCTTCCCTCAGCCTTCTCTTCTGCAGTCTAAACAGCTCCCCAGTACCTTCAGCTGCTCTTCCCCAGCTCTGTTCTCCAGATCCTTCCCCAGCTTCATTGCCCTTCTCTGGACCTGCTCCAGCCTCTCAATGTCCTTCTGGGAGTGAGGGGCCCAGAACTGAACCCAGCACTCAAGATGTGGCCTCAGCAGTGCCCAGGACAGAGACACCATCACTGCCCTGCTCCTGCTGGCCACACCACTGCTGCTCCAGGCCAGGCTGCTGGTGGCCTTCTTGGCCACCTGGGCACACCCTGGCTCATGTTCAGCTGGCTGTTGTTCAACACCCCCAGGTCCTTTTCTGCCAGGCAGTTTCCAGCCACTGTGCCCCAAGCCTGGAGCCTTCATGGAGTTGTTGTGACTCAAGTGCAGGACCCAACACTTGGCCTTGTTGGACCTTATCCCATTGGCCTACAAAATATCATCTGATTCTGCACTTAATAATGGCACCATGAATTTTGAGGGACAAGAAAAGCTCTCAGGTTCCAACTGACTGAAGAAGAGTCTATTCCCAATCACCTTAGTGGTCAGCACTGATGAGAGGAACAGCACATGTGAAGTGTCCTGTAGCAGTTCATGCACTTCAGAGAATCACAGAATCACAGAATGGGAGGGGTTAGAAGGGACCCCCAGACACCACCCAGTCCAACCCCCCTGCCAGAGTAGGAGCACCCAGGGTAGTCTGCACAGGAATGCATCCAGGAGGGTTTTGAAAGTCTCCAGAGAAGAAGACTTCACAACCTCTTAGGGCAGCCTGCTCCAGGGCTCTGTCACCCTCACACCAAAGAACTTTCTCCTCATGTTGAGATAGAACCTCCTGGCTTCCAGCTTGTACCTCTTGTTCCTTGGCTTATTCCTGTGCACCACCCAAAAGAGCCTGGCCCCCTCCACTTGAACCCCACCCCTCAGATCTTGATAGATATTGATCAGATCCTCTCTCTGCCTTCTCTTCCCCATGCAAAACAGCCCCAAGGCTCTCAGCCTCTCCTCACAGCAGAGTTGTTCAGTCCCTTCAGCATCCTCACAGCCTCTGTTGGACTCTCTCCAGCAGGTCTCTGTCTCTCTTGAACCGAGGAGCCCAAAACTGGACACAGGATTGCAGCTGTGGTCCCAGCAGGGCAGAGTAGAAGGGCAGGAGAACCTCCCTATACTTTTTTTGATGCACCCCAGGAGACCATTGGCCCTTTTGGCCACACTCCTTACAAACCAAGGTTCAGAGCATGCAGTGTAACTCAAACACAACTCTGAACACCTCTGTGGAACGAGTGTTTATTTCCAGCCAGTAATCTACCATTCTTATTTCCCACTGTAATTACTTCACTGTAATTCAGCATCTAAAAAAAAAAATGGATCTCAATCCTTCTCTTTTAAGCTATTTCCTCATTTTTTTCAAGTTATCACCTCTGGCTTGTCACCAAGCAGCAGATATTGCTTGACTCTTGCTGTGCATTTCCTTCTGACCAGCTGTAGCTTTCATGTCAAAATAAAAAAAAAAAAAAGGAAAAAGCTTCTCCACAAAGCCTGGATTTAAATAAATTTACAAAAGTGACAAGAATTTTGCATCTTTTCTCCAGCACCTCTTTGAAGTGGTAAAAGGAGGAGAGATTGATTTGGGGAATGAAGAGCTCTCTGCAAACAGCCTTCCGGGCTTTGATTTTTATCACCAGCTAAGCAAAGGTTCACCTGGAACAGCCACAGACACTCTGACAGCCAAATGGAGCTTGCAGGGTTTAGAGCAAGCAAAACAAAAACCACCAACAAAAAAAAAAAAAAAATCAACCCAGAACAGGCAGTCAATGAGGAAATGCCTTTCCCATTCCATTTTTTTGTCCTTCCTTCCAGATATTGCACATTTTTTTTTCATGTCAGATTTCTCAGCTGCCTTTTCTGATTGTTATAAACAGCATCACCTGTGGGGTAGGTGGAGAGACACAGAATGGCTTCGTTTGGGAGGGACCTCAGAGCTCAGCTACTACAACCTTCTGCCATGGGCAGAGACACCTCCCACCAGCATAAGGGGTTGGTGATGTGTAGATGTGCTCTGTTCCCACCTTTAAGCATCTCAAAGAGGACAGAGCTGCACCAGGGGACTTTGTGTTATTGGAAGAGTGATTTATGTAAATACCTGGGATCACAGAGTCCTAGAATGGGTTGGGTTGGAAGAGACCTTAAAGCTCATCCAGTTCCAACCCCCTGCCATGGGCAGGGACACCTCCCACCAGCCCAGCTTGCTCAAGGCCTCATCCAGCCTGGCCTGGAACACCTCCAGGGAGGAGGCATCCACAGCCTTGTATAAACTCTAGAGTGCATACCTCGAGCAACTGCACACATTACAAAGAAGAAATTTCTGTCTCAGGTTTGATGCCACCCTTGGGAACAAAGACAGCATAGCCCATCCCTGTAAGCAGTAACTAAATCTTCAGCTGCCCTGTGCTCTGCTTCCACAGGACAGATGCCACTTTGTGAAACCAGCCTTGCAAGCATCATTTCAGTAGGGCAGTCAGAAAAGACAGTGTGGATGGCAGAGACATTTCATCCACCATCCCTCACCATCTTTGTGTTCAAGTCCCCTCACCACCCTTGTGTCCAAGACTCCTCACCACCCTTCTGTCCAAGTCCCCTCACCACCCTTGTGTCCAAGTCCTCCTCACCACCCTTCTGTCCAAGTCCCCTCACCACCCTTGTGTCCAAGTCCCCTCACCACCCTTCTGTTCAAGTCCCCTCACCACCCTTGTGTCCAAGTCCCCTCACCACCTTTGTGTTCCAGACCCCTCACCACCTTTGTGTTCCAGACCCCTCACCACCCTTGTGTTCCAGACCCCTCACCACCCTTGTGTTCCAGACTCCTCACCACCCTTCTGTTCCAGACCCCTCACCCCCCTTGTGTTCCAGACTCCTCACCACCCTTGTGTTCCAGACCCCTCACCCCCCTTGTGTTCCAGACCCCTCACCACCCTTGTGTTCCAGACCCCTCACCCCCCTTGTGTTCCAGACTCCTCACCACCCTTGTGTTCCAGACCCTCACCACCCTTGTGTTCCAGACCCCTCACCCCCCTTGTGTTCCAGACCCCTCACCACCTTTGTCGACCCTCACCCCCTTGTGTTCCAGACTCCTCACCACCCTTCTGTTCCAGACCCCTCACCCCCCTTGTGTTCCAGACTCCTCACCACCCTTGTGTCCAAGACCCCTCACCACCCTTGTGTCCAAGACCCCTCACCACCCTTGTGTTCCAGACCCCTCACCACCTTTGTGTTCCAAACCTCTCACCACCCTTGTGTCCGAGACCCCTCACCACCCTTGTTGCCCTTCCCTGAGCATGCTCCAGCACCTCAATGTCCTTCTAGCCAGGTGCCCAAGTCTATACTCTCTGTGTGGCCTCTCCAGTTGCTGCTGATCAGGATGAGTTCATTGTGTTAATTCTCTTAACTCTTAAAACAAGCCTGAAGAACATTCATAACCACCTGCTGAGTTATGCCCTCCATTCAAAAGCAGATTACAGCATCACAGATCCAACCAGGTTGGAAGAACCCTCCAAGATCTTCAAGTCCAACTGATCACCTACCCCTAATTAACCAACCAGACCATGGCATTCTTCCAGGATCTTAAAGATAAACATAGAGAGAGATTTTTTTCCCCCTGCCTTCTAACCTTTTCATTCTTAATATTAGCACAGAACACAGATCATGAGAAGGGCTGGGTATTTAGAAGGATTCATCTTTATGCAGCAGGGAAGGAGCAGAGCTGGCATCATGCTTATGTCTAAACCTAAGGGAGGTGAGTTTCAGTCAGAGTTAAGCTTAATAAGTAGTGGAGACTGAAGTGTGGTGTGGGGACAGGCAGGGAGAGTTGGGGCTGTCCAGCTTGGAGAAGAGAAGGCTCCAGGAAGACCTTATAGAAGTTTTCCAGCCCCTGAAGGGAGCAGATAACAGAGAAACTCAGAGTAACAACTCCAAGCTAATGCCAAGGAGCCAGGAGCCAGCAGCCCTGAGCCTCCTGGGCACACTCCTGCCACGGGAGAAGGTCCCAAACTCCTGGCCCCTTTGTCTGGAGTACAAACAACTGAAAGGCTCTGTGTATGTGTGGGGAACAGCAATGTGATGTTAATCCTTAATTGTGACAAGTCTGAATGCCTTAAGAGGGTCTGACTTTAAGCTGTGAGCTTTTCAGAAAGCCATTGGGGCTGAAAGGAGTCAACTTTGCTGCTGGGGCTCTCCTTCCTCAGCAGGGAGCAAAATGCTCTGTGACAACAAAATAGGCTGTGGCAGGCTTCAGCCACTGTGGTCCTGTGTTGTGTATTTAATAAAGGGCTGATAAATACAATACTTAAAGTGCCAGGGTTGGGATAGAGCAGCCAGGGAACTCTCAGGGCTCCCCAGCCTGTCAAGGCAGAAAAGGGGTCAGGAATTAATCCTTGCACATGAGGCTGGGGAAGGGACTGGAGGGAAAGGCTGATGAGGAGAAGCTGAGGGAGCTGGGGGTGTTCAGCCTGGAGAAGAGGAGGCTCAGGGGGGACCTTGTCACTCTCTACAACTCCCTGAAGGGAAGGTGCTCCCAGGCAACTTGTGACAGAGCCTTCTCCTCTCCAGACTGAACAGCCCCAACTCTCTCAGTCTGTCTCCATAGCAGAGCAGCTCCAGCCCTCTGCTCATCCTTGTGGCCCTTCTCTGGACACCTTCCAGCACCTCCAGATCCTTCCTGGAACAGAGGCTCCAGAACTGGACCCAGAGCTCCAGGTGTGGTCTGAGCAGAGTGGAGCAGAGGGGGAGAATCCCCTCCCTGGCCCTGCTGGCCACACTTCTCTTGCTGCAGCCCAGGCTCTGCTTGGCTCTCTGGGCTGCAAGTGCTCACTGCTGGCTCCTGTTGAGCTTCTCCTCCACCAGCACCCCCAAGGCCTTTTCTTCAGGGCTGTCAGGATGGCTTTGACAGAGCTGGGGCCATCAGTGGCTTCTAGAAGAGGAGGGAGTTTTGTGTGGTGGTTTGGCCCTGGCCTAGGAGCCCTGCCCACCAAAGCCACTCTATCACTCCCCTCCTTAACTGGACAGGGGAGAGAAGAAAACTATAACCAAAGGCAGTAATGGGATAGAAGCAATTTAATTACAACAATAAGCAAAGCAACAGACTATGGGGAAGTGAAAGCAGAGAGCTGTTGGTTTCTGCTGCCCATCAGCAGGACATGGCCAGTCTTGGGAAGCAGGGTTGGGTGGTTCCTCAGGAGGAGAGATGCCACGGACCAATCCCCCAATTCCTTCTTTCATTTCATTCTTACACCTGAGCTGACCTCAGCTGGCATGGGGCACCCCTTTGGCCAGTCTGGGTCAGCTGGCTCAGCCCTGTCCCCTCCCAAGAGCTTGCCCACCCCTCAGGGTACTCTTGGGGCAGGGAAATGTTGAAAAGACGCAGCCTGGATATTTATTCAAGAGTGGCCTAAACCCTGCTGGGATCTCAACCACTGCTGCAAAACACAGCACTGGAAGGATGCTCTGAGGAGAGTCAACTTCAGCTCAGCCAAACACAGTACACTTTTCTTTTTTGCCTTTCATGTCATGTATTTCAGGGAGTCATTGAATTGCTTCAGTTGGAAAAGTCCTCAGTGATGAGTCCCACCAGCAACCCAACTCCATCAGACCATCTCCCCTTGTGCCATGGCCACACCTTTCTTGAACACCTCCAGGGAAGGGGACTCCAACACCTCCCTGGGCAGCCTGTTCCAATGTCTGACCACAAGAATCACTCTGGAAAATAGCCTGAGAGGGAGCAAGTACCCTTGGATTTTCTTCACTTGTGGTGACCTAAGGAGACCCCAAGGGGCAGCTCCTGCTCTGCCCAAAGCCTGGCAAACACCCTAGGGGGCATGGGGCTGTGAGGGGATTTAGGATTCAGGATGAGGGGAGGTTCAGGCTGGATGTTAGGAAATATTTCTGCACTGGAATGTTCTGCCCAGGGCAGTGCTGGAGCCACCATCCCTGGATGTGTTCAAGCAGCTGGGGAGCTGTGCTTAGGGACATGGTTTGGTGCTGAGCCTGCAGTGCTGGGTGGAGGGTTGGACTGGGTGAGCCTGGAGATCTCTTCCAAGAGAAGATATTCTGTGATTCATAGATTTATGGAAGCACAGCTGGGTGGCAGGTGCCCTTCTTACTCTTTCCAGTCATTTGAGAGTGGATCTTTATGGTAACTCTCAGGAAAGATGCACCAATTTCCTCTGAGCAATGGTATTTGCATGTCATAGAATCATAGAACCATTGAACTGCTGAAGACACCTCCGAGATCACCAAGTCCAACTGCTTGCCAAGAGCTCTCAGTCCCACCACTTCTGCTAAGCCACCACCACTAAACCACATCCCAGCAGTGTCTTAGCAGCTGGAGTTTCAACTGTTCTGCTCATTTCATGCTGTCATTAGTCATCAGGACTGCAAAATGGATGGAGAAGAGATGCACATCTGCACATGGCTTAGCCAACCTGCTGCTGCTACCACCTAGACACCTGCTGATCCTCTGATACTGCTAGGAGTGCTTACTACTAGGTAAGTGCTTACTTACCTAGTACTTACTACTAAGCTACCTAGTAGCCTTTGCCCTAGGTAAATGCCTTGTAGCCTTTGCCCTTCAAGTCTTCTCTAGTGCATGGGTTGACCCCTGCTGACTGCAGGTCCCCACAGATGAAGTGACCTTGGGATTGGGGGTTGGTGAGCAACAGGACAGGAGCAATGTTGGGATCTGCCAGGGAAACACACTTGTGTGTAAACATGACTGAGGAGAGTGTCAGGCAGAGTTAAAGGTAATCAGCAGTGGAGACTGAAGAGTAATGTGGGGCCAGACCATGAGAGTTGGGGCTGTTGAGCCTGGAGAGGAGAAGACTCCAGGGAGAGCTTGTAAAAGCTTTCCAGTACCTGAAAGGGGCTACAAGAAAGCTGAGGAGGGACTTTGGAGAAGGGATTGCAGTGACAGGATGAGAGGACATGAATTGAAGCTTGAGGAGGACAGATTTAGACTGGAGATGGGGAAGAAATTCTTTCCAGTGAGGGTGGGGGACACTGGAAAAGGTTGTCCAGGGAGGCTGTGGATGTCCCCTACCTGGAGGTGTTCAAGGCCAGGCTGGATGAGGCTTTGAGCAAGCTGGGCTGGTGTGAGGTGTCCCTGCCCATGGCAGGGGGTTGGAACTGGATGGTCTTTAATGCCCCTTCCATTCCAAACCATTCCATGAGATATGTAGAATGATAGAATTTGTAAGGTTGGAAAGATCTTTAAGACCAAGTCCAATCCTTAACCCAGCACTGCAGGTCACCACTAATCAAGGTCTTTCAGCACCTCATCTACACAGCTTTTAATCACCTCCAGGGATGACACCTCCACCACTGCCCTGTGCAGCCTGTTCCAGGGCCTGACAACCCTTCTGGGGAAGAATTTTTCCTGGTATTCAACCTAAACCTGCCCTGCTTCAATTTGAGGCCCTCTCTTGTTCTATCACTTGTTGCTTGGGAGATCAAGACTGACTTGATGACCTCAAAGGTTGGACTTGATGACCTCAAAGGTTGGACTTGATGAGCTCAAAGGTCTTTTCCAACCTGGTTAACTCTGTGATTTTGTGACTTGCCCATGGTAGCAATCCAACATCCTTCCCACCCCAATAAGTGTGCAGGATAGAGTGGAACTAGTTCCTGGTAGATTTTTCCTGCATGAATAATTAATATTTTTTGTTAAAGAACTGGTGTTAACCTGCCCCTGTGTCATGCTACTAAAGGTGCTGCAACAGGAGGGAACCAGCTGATGGATCACAGAGTCACAGAATTCCTGAGGCTGGAGCAGACCTCTGAGCTCATCCAGCCCAGCCTATGACTCAACACCAACACATCCATCAGACCATGGCACTGAGTGCCACATCCAATCTCTCCTGAAACACCTGCAGGGATGATGACTCCCCCAGCTCTCTGGGCAGTCCATTCCAGCCTCTGATTGCCCTTCCCATGAGGAATTGCTTCCTAACATCCAAGCTAAACCTCCCCTGGCACAGCTTCAGGCCATGCTAGTTCTGTTCAGTGCTGGAGCCTCTATTACAAGAGGGATCTGGAGGTGCTGGAAGGTGTCCAGAGAAGGGCCATGAGGGTGAGCAGAGGGCTGGAGCTGCTCTGCTCTGAGGACAGACTGAGAGAGTTGGGGTTGTGCAGTCTGGTGAGGAGAAGGCTCCAAGGTGAGCTTCTTGTGGCCTTGCAGGATCTGAAGAGAGCTCCAAGAAAGCTGGGGAGGGACTTTTGAGGGTGTCAGGGAGTGATAGGACTGGGGGGAATGGAATAAAGCTGGAAGTGGGGAGATTCAGGCTGGATGTGAGGAAGAAGTTCTTCCCCATGAGAGTGGTGAGAGCCTGGAATGGGTTGTGCAGGGAGGTGGTTGAGGTCCCATCCCTGGAGGTGTTTAAGGCCAGGCTGGATGTGGCTGTGGCCAGCCTGATCTAGTGTGAGGTGTCCCTGCCCATGGCAGGGGGGTTGGAACTGGATGATCCTCGAGGTCCCTTCCAACCCTGACTGATTCTATGATTCTATGACAACTTCAGCCAAGCCCTTCAGCACATTCAAAAGCCTCAGCCCTGCTGGAGTCCCAGGACCTGGAGCGTGCTTTCGGAGCAGGACTTGTGCCAAAGTAAAGACTGAGAGTGAACAGGAACAAAGCAACCTACAAATTTAAGCAAAGGGCTAAAAATAGCTGTTTCTCCTGTGAGGAACACTATTGTCAGCTTCTTCCTGTGTGTTCAATTCATCAAAAAGAAGAAAAAAAATCCTTTCAAGCAAGGATTAAATTGCAGTTACCACCAGGAAACCTTAGCAACGTGCACCCTGTAAATGGATTTTTGGACTGAATAAACTCTTCCCTCTGTTTTTTCTACCCAGGAAAGTATTTTCCAGCCACAGTTGAGGAGAAGTGGATGCCTGTTCATCTTCTCCTGGATGATACAGCATCCTTCTGATGGTTTTAATCGTGCTCCAAACTCTGGGGGGGAACTGCTCCCTGCACAGGTGAAGTGTGCTGCTAAAAAAGAGAGAGGTTTTAATCCTTTCAGTGCCCTGCTGAAAAATCCAGAAATATCTAAATCAGGGGAGCCTGTGGTAGATGGTTAACACCTCATTAATTAGATTATGGCCCATACATGAGGTAAAATTTGTCTGCCATCTGAGCAAACACTTAGAGCTTTGAAAGCCACTGGTGGCTCTAAGTGTTTGCTCAGATGGCAGACAAATTTGTTCTCCATGGCTATCATCCTGACCTATGTGTGGGTGCAAGCTGGAACCCAGGAGGTTCCACCTCAACAGGAGGAAGAACTTCTTCACTGTGAGGGTAAAAGAGTCCTGGAGGAGGCTGCCCACAGAGGCTTTTGGAGTCTGCTTCTCTGGAGAGATTCCAAACCCCCCTGGCTGTGTTCCTGTGTGACCTGACCTAGGTAACCCTGCTCTGGCAGGGGGATTGGACTGGATAATCTTCAGAGGTCCATTCCAGCCCCTAGCACTCTGTGATTCCATGTGTGCACAGACACAGGATGGAGTCACAGAGTCAAAGCAGGCAGAGCCCTTCTGGACACTCCAGATGCCATCTAGCTAACCTGGGGCAAAGCTGGAGCAGTAGCTCTGTTGCCCCATGGCCCTTACCCAGCTGAGAAAGGAAATCAGCAAAAGGAGAGGAGACCCCTGGGTTAAAATTGAAATTAGTTGAATTAAACAGCCAAATTGACACCAATGTCAACAGAAATTATCTCCAGCTGTGCTTAGCCCAGCACAGGTCCAATGGGCACACTGAATGGGAAGGCAGCCCTGGGAGAAGGAGAGGAAGAGGAGCACGGGCAAGAGAGGCTCAAGCAAGAGGAGAGGCTCCAAAAAAGAGGAGAGGGTCAAGCAAGAGGAAGGGCTCAAGCAAGAGGAGAGCACCAAGCAAAAGGAGATGACCAAGAGAGAGGAGAGGTTCAAACAAGAGGAGGGGACCAAGCAAGAGAAGAGGACCAAGAAAGAGGAGAGGGCCAAGCAAAAGGAGAGGACCAAGAAAGAGGAGAGGGCCAAGCAAGAGGAGAAGGTCAAGCAAGAGGAAAGGCTCAAGCAAGAGGAGAGGACCAAGCAAGAGGAGAGGACTAAGCAAGAGGAGCTCCCCAAACTTCCCTCTTTACACTGAGGCTAACATTGGTGGTCTGGGATCCACTTGTAGCCAACTCCGGTTAGCTGCCCTGGCCAGTTCCAAACCTCTCATGGCCTGTAGAGCATAGAATCATGGAATTGTCAGGGTTTGATGGGACCTCAAGGCTCAGCCAGTTCCAACCCCCCTGCCATGGGCAGGGACACCTCACACTACAGCAGGTTGCTCACAGCCACATCCAGCCTGGCTGCAAAACCTCCAGGGATGAGGCTTCCACCACCTCCCTGGGCAACCTCTGCCAGTCTCTCACCACCCTCATGGGGAACAACTTCTTCCTAACATCCAATCTGAATCTCCCCATTTCTAGTTTTGCTCCATTCCCCCCAGTCCTATCACTCCCTGACACCCTCAAAAGTCCCTCCCCAGCTTTCTTGTAGCCCCCTTCAGATCCTGGAAGGCCACAAGAAGGTCTCCTGGGAGCCTTCTCTTCTCCACACTGCACAACCCCAACTCTCTCAGTCTGTCCTCATAGCAGACCATGGCTGGCCTGGGATTCTGTCCCAGCAAAGCCAGGACAGTTGAGAATCCACCAAACCATCTAATCAGTATTTATTTATCCCTCTTTCCTAAAACATCTTATTA